>NC_089588.1:76371544-76671544 GCF_019320115.1 Miscanthus floridulus
TTACTCATAGATGTACCCAATTTTCTAGATCGGTGGTAGCTCATAAGGGTGACTCTTATAGCCTCATTGAATCCTCTGTAGTTCACCTCCTATTAGTAGGACTAGCAGGACCTTGTTACTATAGGAAATATGCTCTGTCTATGTTTTCTCTAGTAATATCCCTATAATTGAACAATAGAAGACAAAGTTTACCAAAGTTAGAACTAGAAGACCTTAGCATTCTCTTCTACGCTCCTATTATCTAGCCTTGATAGTGAAGTTGAGTTAAGTTAGATTTGGTTATTCTCACACACGTCCTCAAGTTCGATATAAAACTGTGTATTCCCGGTGAAGTGCTACATCGGTATAATATGCATGCGCTTTGTGGATTATTCTATGTGCATTAATTTATACCAACACTCCAACAAAGGAAGCTTGCCAGAATGTAATGCAGGCTGCGGTATGGCAGGAACGCTACAGGGTGAAGAGAAAATACTTCAATGGCATCCCTGCTAATCAGATTTGTATGACCTCTCCTGTCTCGTCCATGAACGATGCATAGTGGTGTGAACTTGTCAAGATTTGGTCTAGTTCTAAGAAAGGTGCGTGAACCCATTGATTTCCTGTGTAGTCTTGCTATGGTCTACTTGTGCTGTAGTCTAACACAAATGAAGCTATATGAAACATCTGAGAAGAACAAGCAAAGCCATGCAAAAGTGAAGTACCACAAGGCTACAGGATCTTGCTCCTATTTTGTCTAGATGCAAAAATTTGTAAGTGATGATTGTGTTTTATTGTTTCTGTTGCCTTTGTATAAATATAAACCGAAACTCATGTGTAATGTGAGCAGAAGGAGAACAAGAGGGAAGCAGCAGAACATGATCAAGGACTTGAAGAAGAAAATGGTCCACCTGAAGAAGATGTTAATGCTGTGGAAGTCTTCAGGGACTTCCATACCAGTAGGAAAAAGGGTCTGAGCGATGCTGTGCACGAGCAGTAGTTATAAGTATCTTCTTTTGCTTTCCTTGAAATCTACTAAAACCATTGCCATAAAAGAAGGAAACGTAGCAGGAGCCTAGTGTTATAGAAATCTACTAAAATCTACTGAAGCTTATGTAATCTCTATCAGTAGTAGGCTGAGGAAGACCTATGCATTACTTGTTATGAATCAATCTCTTGGGTTTTCAATTGAAGTCCTCTTACACGATGGAAACTATGCAAGCAGAACCTGTTGCTGATGGGCAGCAACCAATTACAATGTTGATGTTATTTGTAAGGTTCTCTACGTCTACCAGGGCACGGCCCCCTCCCAGGGAAGCGGCAACGACCTTTTTTGAAGAATACTGGTATTCAGACAAGCTCCACCAGAACAAAGACATCAGCGAAGAGAATGATTTAGGAACAACTTGCTACTGAATAGGAAAGTTCCGCTGCCCTCGTTGATCAAGTGGATGAACTAAAGAGGAAGACAGAAAAAACTAAAAGGGAGCTTGATAAATACAAGAAACGGCAACAGGAGTACAACAATCTCTATGAGCTATGCACGTGCATCCGCTCTTATGGTAATTCTCAGTCTTCAACTCCTGCGGCTTGAACCAGTGAACATGTGCTAGTTTGATGTGTGGACTCATGTGTCGGTTTGATGTGTGGACTTGTTTGCTAGTTTGATATGGTGATACTTTGTCAGTGGTTCGCTGCTGACGTGTGAAATGTTAATTGTTGTTATTTGATTGTCAGGCTAAATAGTTATGTAGTCAATCTATGCAGTGGAGACAATCTCGAATTACTTTTATGATGAATTGATTGTACTCCACGTGGTAGAATCAGGACAAACCACATGATCAAATAAAAATACAACACGTGGAGGAACCAGTGCATGACACGTGCAATAGCCAGGACTCGACACGTGGGCTATTAAAATCCAACACATGGAAGGAAGTCATAAAGCCACGTGGCCAAATAAAAATACGAAACGTGGAAGGACAGCGTCATGACAAGGGGTCGAATAAGAAACGGCCACGTTGACCAATAAAAATACAAAACATGGTCCAATGAAGAAGTAACACGTGATCCAACCGCAACATGACACATGTGCCAATAGAAAACTGGCATGTGGAACAACAGGGACCCGACACGTGGTCCGGTTAGAACCTGATACGTGCAAGAACCAGAGATGACCACATTGCGCAATAAGGTCACACTTACCGGCTATAGCATGTACACGAGGAAAACATCTCCAACGGAAGCGCCCACCAGCGTGGCAGCCCCCTACCACCCATGCCAAAACAGTTTTATGATGATATGTTTTTCGTCACAGATCAAGACACTTCTATGACAATTTTGTCAGATTCGTCATAGATGTGCAAGAGTGACACAACTTCTATGACGAATGTTTTTTTTATCATAGAAGTGGATATTTCTAGTAGTGTCTTTAGCGTCTCCTTATATGTCGTTATAGGCCATTTTAACGACTATTGTCAAAAAACATATACCTACTACATATTGTTCTTGCAATCCTGATTCTTAATTGTAAAAATAAATATGTAGTTTTGATCTAATTTGTACCATAAATATAATTGATACCTCAACCACCATGCAAGAGACAGAAAATAAACAACCTAATTATAACAAACTAACCTACCAACGCTAAACAAATTTTTTTCTTTAATTATAATAAATAATTTTAAAGAAATTAGTTAACACCAATCAATATTTTATCCATTATTGTTCATGCAAACTTAATCCAGTTTCTAAAACAAAAAATATGAATGTTGATAATAAAAAAATCTAATCCCAAACTCTAGTTCTAGATGTAGATCTAGATCCAAACCGAATCCCTACTTATAAAGTAATCAATAGACCATTAAAATCAAGACATGCGTACTAAATAATTGTAAAACTTTGTCCCCCTACTAAATTTACCCAAGTACCTAAGATTTGGCATAATTTCTTCCATAAATGCTCAACCACCATGAAACCGTACGAAAGAGAGAAAATCAAAACCCTAATTACGCACTAATCTATCACTAAAACTTTAAAAAGAAGATTGGAATAACATTTAGTTACCTTCTAGAAGCTTCTCCACCAAAGGAATCAAAATCAAAAGAGGTAGCCCAAGCCCTCCCTTGCTTCCTTCTCAGGTTGTAGCTCATGATACATGTTAGTGGATAGATCATTTTTCTTAGCCAACCTATATGCATCTGAATTCACCTTGACAGGCAACATTAGCTTATTGTCCATGTACTGCCTGAAAAGAGGAAACATTAGTAGCACTATTGCATGCCAAGATAAACGAGGAGCCCAGACAAATTTTGAAACCAATTTAGCATTTTATTGGAAAAACCAGCCTAGACAAATTAGACAACTTGTATATCATGACTGTGGAGATGATGAAGCCACAAACAAGTACTGGGTCTGCCATATTTCTTTGGCTTGTTGCAGATATTTGAGCGACAAGCAAGGATAATAAGTGCACTTTCTATAGCAGCCACCTCAGGAGGAAACTACAGGTAGAAACTATCATTCGCATTAAATCATTTCCTCATTGAGTCGCGAGCTAAAATTCCAACCAATTAAGGGGGTATTTGTTTCTTTAGTCGCTCCTAAAATTTATGTCACGTCGAATATTTAAGTATTAATAAAAAACATTAAATATAGATTAATTACAAAACCAATTATATAGATAGAGGCTAATTTGTGAGACGATTTTTTAAAGCCTAATTAATCTATCATTAGTACATGTTTACTGTAGCACTATGTTGTCAAATCATGGACTAATTAGGCTTAAAAGATTCATCTCGCAAATTAGTCGCAAGTTGTGTAATTAGTTTCGTAATTAGTCTATATTTAATACTCTATGTATGTGTCTAAACATTAGATGTGACAGGAATTATAGGAGACCCTGTAGAAACCAAACAGGGCGCAGTTTCTTCTTTTTTCTGACGCTTTCGGCTGTACTCAACCATGTACACTCTCTACCTTCTCTCCTTATCTGCTTGTGCTATCTGGCGAAGAGCATCGTCAGGATCCAGATCGACCAAGGCCTACAGCCTCCGGTGAAGCAGCACAGTCACCAGCCAGGGCGTGGTCTACGCGCTGCGGCCCGCACGCGGCTGGTGGCTGTAGCTTAGCGTCGCGCTAGATGGGGTCCTTGATCGGTGAAGATTTATTGGGATCTTTCAGATTTGATACCTGCGCTCCTCTTAGATTTCTCGTGCTTTTCCTGATTCTTCGGTAACTGCACATTAGTTTCTCGACCGATGTAAGTGTACATGTAGCAAGCAGCGCCCGGTGGCGAGGAGCAGAAGGACGCGAGAGTGCGGCCATGGCCCGCGGCGAGGAGCAGAAGGACGCGAGTGCGGCCATGGCCCGCGGCGAGGAGCAAAAGGACGTGAGCACGGCAGCAGGGCATCGCTGCACGGTGGCGAGGATCAGCAGGGCACCGGGCATGGGTGGTGCAGCTCGCGGAGTCATGGTGGGCGGGTGGTAGATACGAGCAGATGGAAACGATGTCTCGCCTCCAACCCAGAACCATAGGCTTCTTTGTCCCTCTAAACGCGAAGAACAGCATGACTAGCGCTCGAACATCCAGACCGGACGCCGGTGCCTGCGGCCCCGTCCAAATGCCCACGCCCCCTCTGCTTCCCGCTCTTGCATGCGTGCGGGGCCGTGTGCCCCTGCCTCCATCCCCCTCCACATCTCGTGCCCGGGACCCTCGCGTCCCTGCCTCTACCCCCTCAACTTCTCACGCCCATGCACGGCACCCTAGCAGTTGCAGCTAGCGGCTACAGCAGACGGGTTCCATTGCAATATGTGCAACACTAGATCTAGTTTTGCAACATAGAGGAAACACTTGCAATATACGTCCGAAATAATTGAAACACATGCAATATATGTATGAAACATTTGCATAAACACATGATAGTCTTTACGAAACATACGCAACATCTAGATAAAACACTTGCAATATCCGTATGAAACACCTGAAACACTTGAAACATACTCTTGCAACATGCATGTATATTATGCAACACCCATATCTACTTTTGCAACATACAGATAAAACATTCGAAACATACGTCTGAAACACCTGAAACATTGAAACCATATGCTTGCAATATGCGTATATTGTCATTTTAACACATGCAACATCTCAGATATACTTTTGCAATGTCTAGATCAAACACTTGAAACACAAGTCTGGAACGCCTAAAACACTTGAAATGCGGCATTGTCATTTGCCACGGCCTACCTGGTGGGGAACTGGAACTGCGGTAGCCAGCAAGCTCGGATCAGGGGACGTCGGCCCAGCGTACACCTCCGCTGCAGGACGTCGGCCCGTCACTCCTCCTGCGATTGTCCCGCACCTACTCACTGTGTCAAGGCTCGTGCCCTGTTGGCGTGACTTCTCTAGCACCGTTGTAGCTCTCCGTAGTTGTCCAGCATCGTCCGCTCGCTGGAAATAAGGCGCGGCGTAGCGGTGATGGGATGCGGCGCGTTGGGGAAGGGCACGACACGGCGGGGAACGGATGCGCGATGGGGGAAGGGGGCGCGTTGAGGCGGACCGCGGCGGGCGTATGCGCGGTGACACCACGACACTAATGCGAGTGCAAGTGGGGAAATTTTTAGAGATAGAAGAGACGTAGAGGTGTTGTTGAGCATGTCCGCTGCGTAGACCCAGAAAGGCACGTGTTCGGATGGGATAGACGACCGTGTGCAAGCATTTGCGTAGGAAGAAACTGTTTCTCTAATTTTTCTTCTATGCCCTGATTAAATCGTTTGCCATGCCAGATTGTTCGCTTACGTGGTGGGCTATTTAATGCTATAAAAACTAGATATAGTTTTACACTTTTCGTATGTTGTATGTGCCTGAATTTTATGATGATTTCAGGCAACACTCTTGTATCACTAAATGGCAAGTAGATTATTGCTTTTATGATTTGTTATTTGTATTTGTGTCATAGCATTAAATTTTTGTCCTTATCTTCCTATTGAAAATAATTGTAAATTGTTAATTGTCTTTGTGCCAACACAAATAAGATTTTCTCGGGTTTGTGATTTTGTTTGATGGGATTTTTATTCTCGGTACCGAAAATTATAGATGACGCCTATAGAAATTTTAATAAACCAAATCTATAATTTTAGTATAAAATATATGCAAGAACTGTGGCCTAAAATGAAACTAAAATTCAGGCACCTAAATTTTAGCAAGTCCGACGACTATCCTTATGCTTTATGTTTAATTCATAGATGTCAGGACCGGATCAGAGTTCACGCAATCACGCGTATGTACGGACAGGCCATCGCAAGAGTTGACGAGAGTACGGCAGCCAGCTAGCTATGTACAGCCGATATCCATTAGAATCAGATCCCCCGCCGTGTCCGTATGTGATGCGAGTAATGGGTACACAAGTAACTCGACTTCTGGGTGCCGTCCCGCTTGTGCGGTTGTGCGTGCATTCATGTGCGTCCTGCTAGTTTGATGACTTTGGTCATGCATGTGATGGTATTGGTATCCACTACTACAAATATCATTTATAAGGGTGATTTGGCCAGTCGCCCCTACTAAATTATCTCTACAAATCATATATTTGTAGGTACGGTTCTCAGATCGTCCCTACAAATCGATTTGTAGAGGCGGCTGGTGTTATCAGCCGCCCCTATAATATCTATTTGTAGGGGCGGTTCAGTCTAGAACCGCCCATACAGTACATTTTCTCGTAAAAAAATCAAATTTACAATTCAATGTCGACCAGAACACTGTTTGTTTCCGCGTATTCCATCCAGCGTTCACGTTGTCGAACACCCCACGACCAACGTTCCGCCCAACGCCCTGCGGCCAGCGTTCGTGTTGCCGAACGCCCCGTGACCAGCGTTTGCGTTGCCAAACGCTCCGCGACCAACGTGAGCGAGGAAAGCGAGATAATCTCACCGAACGCTCCGCGGCCAACGTTTTGAACCGCGTTCGCTCAAGAGTATTATATAAACTACAATTACAAGTCCAATTCACAAGAATGTATAAAATCCATCATTAAATAGACATAATTCACAAGGTAAAACCAATGTCAAATTCTATACAAATTGTTATCAACGTCCTAGAGCTAGCCTTTCAGTCTCACAAAGGTATTGGTACTGAGAATTTATACCTAAGTCATACTCTCGGTCATGGTAGGTGCCTTTGACATGTACAAACTGGTCCAATATGAAGTTACAAAGGTCGCCGACGAGCTCTAAGAGTTGGTCATCCTTGTATGTGTCTCTTTTCATTTCTTTCTCTTCTTTCCACTACAAGAGAACAAGGTTTGGTTTAGTATTTCATACTATGTACGAAGTTTTTATACTACAGGTGAAGAGGTTCAAACTTACTCTTAAGGGGTGTCTCCTGTAGGCACCGGTGTTACTCATCATAGAACATATATAGTATCCACAATGTACACTCCCAGGCTTCTGATTGGGGCACTGTATGTTTTGCATATGAAAATATTAAGTAATGCTTTTGACAGCCATGTAGTGGAGTACTGAAGAAGTAAGTTATACTTACCGCACATAGTGTTTTATAGCCAGTTTTTTCTTCCTTACTGGATTATGCCTTCCGTGATGTTTAGTGACATAGAACCTAAATGCCCTGTTCGAATTATTTTAGCAAATACAACTTGTTAGTATCCAAAAGTGAATGTTACAAGTATGTATACAAACATATAAGCTAATAAGGATTGTCAATGTGTATACGTCTTGAGAATCGATATGAAGTCTTTGTATGTCACCGGGTCCCTATCTATTGAATCAAAGACCCATGCCATGCTCCTCCCGATATCGACGCCTATACAAATCCAGTGGTTGCTGCATAGATTTAATCATAGAACTAGATAAGCTCTTTTGCATAGAATAAAATATATCGAACAAAGCTTTAAGTATAGAGTTGAACTTACTCGAAGTTGTATGGTAGCCATATAGTAAAGTGTTGTTGGAGAATTTTGAAAGCCAGGGCAATGTATGCCGCAACCTTAAGGGACTCTTCCCTTAGTTTCGCCGTACGGATGTGCTCTTTCTTCCGAAGAGTCTTTCCAGCAGCTAGCTCTTTGGCATCCAGTAGCCACTGTTTAAGATAATTAAAATTTGTTTGTGCTATAGCTTGAGGGTCTATATAGCCAGCTTTCACACTTGACATTTGTTTGACAATGTGCACTTGCATTCTACAAATCACGGTGTGGGTTAGTTACACCAACATTCAAGAGATTACATTCATATCATATCGAGAGGACAAGGACTTACATGCACCACATGCGAATTAAATTCATCTCCATTGCTCCGAGGTGAAAGCATGTCTGTATGTCATTGAAGTCAAAGATAATTTTCCCGGCTGGGGTTCCAAATGTGCCGGTGGGGAAGCATGCTTGTATGAGGTCTATGCTCGTTGGGAGAACACGCAAGTACCAATCATGGAACCTTCTCATTTCAAGTGGTAGGCGCTGGATGTCCCGGTTTGGTAGGAAGGGCTTGCCTCTTTCATATGTTTTTGGGCAATTCTTTGACCATTTGATGGCATCAACATTTGGATACTGCTTTGCTGTTTGGTGGAGTTTTCTAGTGATGGCCTCCTCAGAACCCCATGATGTGACTTTTTAACTTGGTTCTCAGGCTTGAACTAGTCATGGGAATACCACTTGTGCACCGATGAGACGTCTTTCATTGGAACATAAACTGGTCTTATGGTGATTGGATGCTTCTTTCGAAGTTCCCATTCAGGCACATCCTCATTTCTTGTGCATCACCTTCTTTAGGAGGCACTCGTTGTTCATGTATCGGCTATGCTTGTTGAGAAGACTGTGGCATCTCATCATGCACTTGCTCGGTATGAGCTGGAGAAGGCACATGCTCGCTAGGAGGCGGGGAAGAATGTGGCATCTCAGAAATGTGGTGGTCGCGAGACGGTGAAAATATCTCCCCAACCTCAACAACTCGCTCCAAATTTGGGAGAGGGGAGGCGGTGAAGAAGCAGTCAATATAATGTCCCATTTGTGCCAGAGGATGAACTGTCCTATTACATCTCCGAGTAACACCAGCCCCTCGAGAGTTGTGTAGTCTATCCTCCACTGCATGAACTCGGGCTTCATGGTATGCACCCCGGCCCTAGTGTAGTCCGGCGGTATCTTATTATTGTGGTATAAGCCACCGAGAGGATGTGCCACACCCATTGCCACCTCCATCATAATGTTTTGTTGGCCACTGAGAAACACCAAGGTGCAACTAGTTGGTTTCCGTATGCGATCAATGGGAGTTGTGGCTGCAGTGGAACCTTGGCTGCTAGGAACTTTCGGAGTGCTACCAACTAATGCCAGTTCTCCCGGCGGCGTCATTAATGTCCGTGGCTCTGTAGACAGTCCTTGCTCCTCCAACGCCTTTGCAACTAGAGCCTTTACATGGAGCTCAACATTAGTCTCCCGGTCTCTGCCATGTTTCTTGTACATGTGTCTATCCTCTTCGAATCTGTGCTTCTAGGTCATCCTTTTCCCTAGCCCCCTGGTGCGGCCTGTGTGCTCCTTGCTTCTAGGTCATCCTTTACCAGTTCATGCTTACCCTGCGAAAATCTAAAATTAAGCTTCAGCTGCCTATCCCATAGTTCATCCTTTTTATTCTCTGGTACCTCTTTCCAGTTAGGGATTGCTAGGTTCAATTTATCTCTTACTAGGGCCCGATCGCATTACGGAATCGTCCTCTTAATTCCTTCGGCTCAAGGATCTCTCCTGCTGGCCCGATATCCGTTATCACATAGCATGTCTTATCTGAATATAGATTTGCTTTTCTATCCTCTCATTTCCTCTTAGGCTTGGTAGTTATGGTTGTGTCTTGAGGTTGTGGAGCAGAGGCCTCAATATCCGTCTCTATGGCTGTTGCCTCTGCTCTCCTTTCCTCTACTCTGTCTTGTCCAGCGAGATGTCACGGATGTCGATGTTGTCTTTTTCTGAGTTTCAGGAGGGACCTGTATATACGACAGGTCAAAGTGTTAGTAGAGATAACATAGCCAAAGCTTTAGCAAACTTTACAAGCTAAGGCTTTATCCCTACCTCCTCGTTCGGGTCAAAATCCTTGTCCAAATCTTCCTCCATTGGCCTCCTTCTGGCTTCAGTGGGAAAGGATTCTCGGGACTTACATATCCCTATTCTGAGTCATCATCATCATCCTCTTCTTCTTCGCCTTCAGCAGCATCTCATTCTCTTCCTTCTGCTCCCCCTTCCTCCTCGTCACACTGCTCCTGAGTAAGCATCACTTCTAGATCCTTTTCCAACTCGTTATTGAACTACTCCTGAGTAAGCTGGTCCTCCAGTGCTTGCTCCTCATAGGTTGGCTGCTCATCATGCTCGGGGCATCGGGCTGCACTGTCTGGTGTCCGTGATATTATTTCGCGCTTTGTTCTAATAGATGCAGGAAAGTGTGCTTTAGGTACGCGAGAAGGTATAAGAAATCAAAAAGGTCTATAAACCAAAGTAGTCCTATAAAACAATAATATATCAAAAAAATAAGTAGTAGCAGTAGTAGAGGCCTCAGAAACATGTCAATCATCATTTGATCATAAACTTGGAGCATCAATGCATCATAACAGAGAAGAGAGGAGAAGGTAATGTAGGGGCGGCTGCTAATGATGCCAAGTTTCTCACAAGTTCTTGATCATCAGCTCATATTCCTTATAATGTATGGACTTGGACAATTTTATCATCGGCAAAACAAAGGAGAGGAGAGGAGAGGGGAGATTTGGTAAAAAAGCAACAGCTACTTAGCAAACATAGAGCTGCAGCTGATGGCAAAAATAGCCAAAAAACAGTTGACTACTGACACATGGTTGTAAGACCCATGCAGATCAAAATCTGGTAACTTAGATGTGGTAAATAATAGATTAGAGTAGAGGAGGAGTAATAGTAATAGTAGAGGAGAAGAGTAGAGGAGGAGTAGAGAAGTGTAGCCGCCAGTAGTTAAGAGCAGCAGCCACTTACATATAGTAGTAGTCGTAGATAGAGTAGTAGAAGTGAGCCACTTAGTACCAGCCACTTAGTAGTATAGGGAAGTGAGTAGAGTAGCAGCCAGCATCTAGGGAAGAGAGTAGAGTAGCAGCCAACTAGTAGTAGTAGGAGTAGCTAGCAGTAGCAAGTAGAGTAGTAGTAATTTAGTAGAGTAGTCTAGGACAGTAGTAGGACAATAGTATAGCAGTAGAGTAGAGAGTAGTTTAGTAGTAGTAGATTAGAGAGTAGTTGAACAGTAGTATAGCAGGAGTAGTACACGAGTAGAGCCACTTAGTAGTATAGTTGAGAGTAGTAGAGGAGTAGTAGGATAGTAGTATAGCAGGAGCCACTTAGTAAGTCAAACTGGAAGGAGATTCCAAGAGCTCAAACGCGGAAGACAGGAACGAAACAGCTTGCTGGACTAGAAATTCTAAGAGCTGCAATCAGAAAATCAGTCTTCACAAGGCAACGCACAGCACAGGAAGAAGATGCTGCTGCTGCACAAAAAAACTTGGCCGATTTGCCTGGATGGCCTGATGGATCAGCAGGCTTGGCAGAGCAGCCTTGCTGCTGCTACGTACACACCAGAGAGAGAGAGGTACAGATGAAGATAAGCTCTCAACCATGCATACTACTCTAATCAAAATGAAGTAATATAACACGTCCAGTAAATATATAGCCAATGATTGATTTGGTATTTCACGGATGCATCAAGCAAGCTTTTGACCAACCAAAATCAAGCACGGACAGTACATGCACAGCGACGTGGAGCTAGAAAAGTATTGTGCATCTAGATCAGAGAAGTATCGATGTTTTTAAGTTAATAAGCCATACGTAGTTTATTATATGTGATGGACGGAGCCATCACATATATATATATATATATATATATATATATATATATATATATATATATATATATATATATATATATATATATATATATATATATATATATTCGCTGGTTGAAAATGATGTGCTTCCCTAGGTTTCCAATTTCACATTATTCCTGCACGCCCAGCCAACAAAAGAAGACGAGGTCCACTGGACCCTCCAATACATATACCAACCTCTGTGCCCAAGCACAAGAGATGCTTGCTTGACGTACTACCATATAAACTAAGTATATGCGAGCTGTAAATGAAACTATAGGGAACATGCCAGTATGTCACATGATTTAGGATAGATAAGCGTACATGCCACGTAGCAGTTTTCTAAATACTAATGGTTAGCTTTGGTACTTAGATTGCTCATGATGGAGTGTGGCTAGAAACTGGAAATTGGGGTATTGATTGCTAATTATTTGGTGACGCTGATGTGTTAGCTCACACATTGCTTTACAAAATCTATTCATGTTTGTTCAACCACCAGTTGCTGATAATGATGTCAGTGTTTCCTGTTCAGTGGGACACAACAGGCCAGGAAAGGTTCAGGACAATTACAAGCAGTTACTACCGAGGAGCTCATGGAATCATCGTAATTCCTCTAACTCGTCATTTACAGCTCACGCTGATCTCTATTTACACAATCATTTTCAGCTTTCCTGTTTCACTTATTCAGTGTAATACAGTGAACTAGGATGGCTTGAATAGATTTGCAGATCACTCTTTTTAGTTATTAGACTGAAGACTGAAGTGGTTAATTTCCCTTTTTGACCTTACACAATGTGCCAGTCTTGGTATGGACTTAATATTGTACAATGCTCTTTTCAGATCGTGTATGACGTGACAGACATGGAGAGCTTCAATAACATCAAGCAGTAGTTGAGTGAGGCCTTGTTTAGATTGGGGTTAGGAATTAGTATTTGGCACTGTAGCACTTTCGTTTGTATTTGACAATTATTGTCCAATCATGGCCAGGCTCAAAAGATTCGTCTCGTAATTTATAATCAAACTGTGTAATTAGTTATTTTTTTATCTACATTTAATACTCCATGCATGTGTCCAAAGATTTGATGTGATGGAGAGAGAGTGAAAAAACTTGCAATCTAAACAAGGCCTGAGATTGATAGGTATGCCAGTGACAACGTGTGCAAGCTTCTAGTTGGGAACAAGTGTGATTTGGTTGACAGTAAGGTTGTTGACACTGAAAAGGCAAAGGTAAAGATCATTTTTCTTATGCTTCTCTTTCAAATACTAGCCATAATTCTGATGCTGGCTAACAGCTATCTAAGACAACTTTTACAAGTAGCAAACGAGAATGAACACAATGAAGGGAGGAATGTGTCTCTATTCGTTATGAAAATACAGTGATTTGTTTTGATCCAAAGACATGTATGATTAACTGAGGGTGTGTATGGGTGGGTGGGTGTGGTGTGAGTGTGTCGTATTCATACATTTCTTCTTCTTGATGCAATGATGCACAGATCTATTGTGTATTCAAGGAAAAAAAATGAAAAATTACAGTAGTCACTGTGATTCTACTTTATTCTCGAATCTCGATAGATAATTAGATGTCCATGTTTATATGTTCTTCCTAAACCTGACAATCAAATCAATTGCAGGCTTTTGTAGATTCGTTAGGAATTCCCTTTATCGAGACAAGTGCAAAGGAATCCATCAATGTGGAGGAAGCTTTCCTAACCATGTCATCAGAAATCAAGAAAAGGTAAGCAAAAAAATAAACTTTTTTAGAAGCCATTTTGTTCCCATTTATCTACTAAGCTCGACACTGTAACATTGCTGAACTTTCTGCATGCAGCAGGAATGAGCATTTGCGCAAATAAGCACACAAGCATTGACAAACCAAGGCAATGCACATTAGGTAAAGCATCAGGAGCAAGTGATGGAGCAGCAAGCAGCGAGCAACGAGCAGCAGCAGAGGTGGATCCGAACCTGCCAGGTGTAGGGGAAGTTGTGGAGGAGCACGGACGTCGGTGGAGGTGCGCGGACGCCGGAGAGCACGGGCAGCCAGGCCGCCCGCCGTTGGAGGTGTGGACACTAGGGAAGGAGTGCGGACGCCGGAGAGCTCGGGCACCGTGGCCGCTCACAGCGGGAGGGAGCACGGACGCTTGGGCCACGGGAGGGCGGGGAGCAGGACCGTTGCACCTCAAGGTCGAAAACGAGGCGGCGGCGGACCGGCTCGTGGATGTGGATGGCACAGAGATGGGGAGGAGGCGGCGGGTCAGCCGGCCGGGGGCTCTAAAACCCTAGCCATCGTGGAGATGGGGCGCGCGGCGTCGTGGCGGCCCGGGGATGCCGAGCTGTGGCCCGGGGGTGCGGAGAGGGGGCGCCGACGTCGGGAGAGGTCCGGGAGGCGGTGGAGAGGTGGTGCGGAGAGGGAGGCGGCGGCACCGGAGATGTCGAGCTGTGGCCCGGGGGTGCGAAGAGGGGGTGCCGGCGTCGGGAGAGGTCCAGGAGGCGGCGAAGAGGCGGTGCGGAGAGGGAGGCGGCGGCGGCGGGGATGTCGAGCTGTCGCCCGGAGGTGCGGAGAGGCAGCCTGACGGCGTCGGGAGGAAGAAGAGAGTGCCCAACAATTTGTCGCCCAAGCGCCCCTGGTTATATGCCAAGGGCGATTTGTAGGGGTGGTTCTTGATCCAGCCGCCACTACAAATGCATTTGTAGGGGGCGGTTCCTGATCTAGCTGCCCCCTACAAATATTTTCTATTTTATTAAATTATTAATTCTGTATTTTTATATCACAAAAACACAAAGTAATATAAAAACAATTGTATATATGCACAAATATAATATTTTTATATTATTCTATATATGTAGAAAATATATATATATATATAAAAACAATTGTAGTAAAAAACATAGTAGAAAAAAAACAAAAATTAAAAATTTGAATTTTAAAACTTCGACTATAATTTTATGACATTAAATGAAATAAAATGAAAATATTGTAAACATAAAAGTTATATAACTCATCAACATGTACACCTTTTATTTTGGTCAACTTGTCATGTTACTTTTTTTGAACGATTCAAAATTTGAAATTCAAACAATTTCAACTTGAAATAATATTTTGAAAGAGTAAATGATTTCAGATAAAAAACTCATGAATACCAAAGTTGTAGAACTCATCAATATGTACTACTTTTATTTTGACCATCTTTTCATTCGACCAAATTTGAACAGTTGAAATTTTGAATTTCAATAAATGACAACTTCAAATAAGATTTTAAAACCTTAAATGATTTCAACAATAAAAGTCGTGAACATAAAAGTTGTTGAACTCATAACTATCTACAACTTTTATTTTGCTCACTTCTTCAAGTGATAAAGTATTAGTAAATATTGTTCATAAATTCATATATGGCTCATAGTTTCATCAATTATACGAGAAACATGTTGATTTGTGAACAATGTTTACTATAACTTTGTCAAATGAAGAAATGATCAAAATAAAAGTTATAGATCTTGATGAGTTATACAACTTTGGTATTCATCACTTTTTCAACTGAAATCATTTAATGGTTAAAAATCTTGTTAGAACTTGTCATTTTTTTTAATTTGAAAATTTGAATTGCTCAAACTTTGTCAAATAAAAAGAAAGACCAAATCAACACAATAACCTCATAGGGCATGATTTTAGAAAATTTTAGGAAAAAAAATCATCACATTTGGAGTTAGTATGAGGGAGAAATACTAGTTACAAATTTTACCCAAAGATTAAAAAGAAAAATCACAATTGTTCATTATGATCAATGATGAACAAGTGTGATTTCTGTTTTTAATCTGTGGCTGAAACTTGTAACTAGTTTTTCTCCCTCATACTAACTCCAAATATGATGATTTTTTCTAAATTTTTTAAAAATCATGCTCTATCATTTGAGTCTAGTCATCTATCTTTGTCACTAATTTTGAACGATTCAAATTTTGAGTTTCAGAAAATAACAGCTTCAAACCTGATTTTCAACCAATAAATGATTTTAGTTATAAAGGTGATGAATATAAAAGTTGTTGAACACATCACTATCTACAACTTTTATTTTGGTCATCTTTTTATTTGACAAAATTTGAACAGTTCAAATTTTGAATTTCAGAAAATGACAGCTTCAAACCTGATTTCAACCACTAAATGATTTCAGCTGTAAAGGTGATGAATATAAAAGATATATAACTCATCAAGATATTCTACTTTTATTTTGGTCATTTCTTCATTTCATAAAGTGTTAAGTGATTTTATAAAGTTTTAGTAGTAATAGAGTAGATGTTGAAATAGATTCATCTGGATGTTGCAAAGTCTAATCTCACACACATGCATAAATGTAGTCTCACACACATATAAAAATATATAGTCTTACACACATACATAAATATATAGTCTTACATGCATGCATAAATGAAGTCTTACAAACACACACTTACACAAAACACTCCACGTTCAACAACTAGCTAGCCCGCTGTAATGACTTTCCCCTTGACACATTTTCATTCCCATGGCAATATGTCTTTGGGTAGGTTTTTTTCCACAACACTGATCTTCTTAGGAAAGTCTATGAATAGCGGCATCTCATCGTAGTTATTGTAAGCTTCAACATCGTCCACGCCATCAACTCCGATAATGTGTTGTTTCCCGGAGGTAACCACGTGCTTTGTCTTCTTCTTCGGGGGGAGGTTACTTTGTGGGTTAGACATATAGAAAACTTGTGCGACACGTGAAGCGAGCACCCAAGGGTCATCTTGGTAGCCTAGATTCTCAAGGTCCAGGACTCTCAATCTGATCTTGTTCAGTTGGTGTTGTTTGATCCAGCGGCATCGAAATAGGTCCACCATTATATCCCTTCCATAGTCAAGTTCCCATATCTCTTCAATGATGCTAAAGTATTGGATCTTTCGCTCTAATCCATCGAGAGCCTCTATTCGAACGCCGTTGTTTTGGTTCACATATTTACTATCCTTTGTGTGGGTATAGTACGTATATCCATTGATGTCATAAGCATTCTAAGATGTCACTTGTCTCGATGGCCCCTCCGCCAACCTACTGATGGTAATAGAGTCTATGGTTTCTCCAAGCGGTATGTTTTGGTCCTTCAACCATGTAGTTAGTCGTTGCTTGTGCTGTTTCATGACCCAATCATCCGAATGATCATTTCTCTCCGCCATAATGATAGCCAAGTGTTCATCAATATACAGTTGCATCAGTTGTGTACTCTGCAAGACACTGTAATGCGCCCGACTCACCTCTTTGTAATCATGGTCGATGAACACTTTTCTACCACTGGTGCCCTTCCCAGCCAGCCTACCCTTGTGATGAGAATCAGGTTTACCAATCCCTTTCTGTACTTTTAGGTACTCTTGACAGCACTCGATGACTTCTTCAGTACTGTAACCCTCTATCATGGAGCCCTTTGGGTATGCTCGATTATGCACATATCGACTTAGAACTAACATGAACCACTCATAGGACCACATTTCATGCAAGTAGCAAGGGCCCAGCGCCTGTATCTGATGAACCATGTGAATCATGAGATGTGTCATTATATCAAAAAAAAGCAAGAGGTAAATACATCTCTAGTTGGTTTTGTGTCTCCACCACAAATTCATGTAGGTCTCTCAGCTCTTGCTTGTCAATCGTCTTCTGTGAGATCTTCGAAAAGAAGTAGCACATGCGGGTGATGGCCATTTTCAAGAACTCTGGCTTTATAGCCCTGATTGCAATAGGTAGAAACACTGTCAGCATCACATGACAATTATGAGCCTTGCAGTGTGTTATTGGCAAGTCCTTCATCGACACTACATTCTTCACATTTGCTGAAAACCCAGTCGAGACTTTGACCCCCTCAGGAAAGTGCATATAGCTCTCTTCTCGTCTGGTGTTTGGTTGAAGCACGCCGCGGGAAGAGTGTATTTTCCGTTAGCCTCAGGTACCGGGTGAAGCTGTGGCATCACGTTTAGCTGCACCATGTCTTTCCGTGATTTCAGACCATACTTTGACTTGCCTATGTCCATCAAGGTAGCAATGAGACTCTCAAAGACATTCTTCTGCACGTGCATAGCACCAATGGCATGGGGGACCTCCAAGTCTAGCCAATAAGGCAGATACTGAAAGAAGATCAATTGTTTCTTGAAAGGTACGCCTTTGACAGGAGGTGTGCTTCTATCTCTGTTAGTCCCATCCGGATTCTTCTTTCCATAGACGACATGTATGTTTTCACCATTCTGTACACGTGTTCTCTGTTATGACATCTCTCCGGAGGGGGTTCAATCTTTGGAGTGTTGTCATAAAATCTAAAGAAGAATGTGTTGCGGTACTTGTGACTTGTCTTTAAGAAGCGTTGGTTCCTTAGTTAAACTATCTTCTTGGATGCATCCTTGTACACCCATATAGTACCATCCAAGCAAACCAAGCATCCCATCTTCCCTTTGATCTGTCCAGACAAAGCAAATAGCGCAGGATAATCATTGGTAGTAACAAATATTATTGCTCTACATATGAAGTCCTCCTTTCGGAATGCATCGTACATTGGCTCGCCATGCCTCCATAGCCTGGTTGTTTAGGGCAGAAATAAGAATAGTGAGGAGAAGATACTTTCTCTTCTGACACAGCCACGTTGGGATGTTGTACATGGTCAAGATCACTGGCCAAGTGTTGTGGTCGCTCATCCTCTCATTGAAGGGATTCATTCCATCGGTGCTCAAGCCAAACTGTACATTCCTTGGGTCATCGTTGAATTCTTTGTGCTTCTCATCGAACCTTTGCCACTGACTACAATCAGGCAGGTGTGCAATCTTATCATCATCCACCTTGCGCTCATCATCCCACCATGTCATGAGTGCGGCTTCTTTAGGGTTTAGGAAGATACGTCTCAAGCGATCGGTCATTGCCAGGTACCACATTACCATGGTAGGAATTCTTCTCTGCTTTGCATCATTGCCTAATGGAGTGTCCTCTGGGGGCTGAGATTCTTGTACCACCTTTTTGTATCCTTCTTATTCCTCTTTTTCCCTGTGGACGCTTTGTCCCCACCGTAAAGGTCATTGTTCTTGTACCAGTTGGCCCCACATCGGGGACATTTATCCAGTGACTTGAACGTTTCGCCATGAAAAAGTATATAGTGGTTGGCATGCATGGATTTTTTCAACCCCCATTGTCAATGGACTTATGACCTTCTTCACTTGGTATGTGTTGGCGGGAACTGAGTTTGGTTGTGGCAGCACCCATGACAGGAGATGCAATAGATCATTGAAACTACAGTCTGACCAGCCGTACTTAGCCTTCAGGATGAGTAGCTCAAGCACAAAACGTAGCAATGTCCAATGTGTCGGACAACCCTTTTCAACACCATACATAGTCTCTTTCGATGCTTTTATCACTTTTTCCAAATTTTCTAGACCTTTTGGGCTATTTAGTAAAATCTCTAGTCCAAGGGCTCGAATCATGTCCTCCAAATCATCTTCATCCCCGACACGTGCTCCACCATCATTATTGGCACCACCTTCGTCATTACCATCCCACCCACCAGCATCACCACCTTGTTCATTGCCAAACTCAGAATCCATTCGTGCATCAAGCTCTACTGAATATTAGGACAAGGATTCTAGGGTTTTGTCGTCGTATTCCTCCTCATCCTCGTCGTTAACAATAACCGTTTCACCATGATGAATCCACACTATGTAGTCCTCAACAAATCCTCGCATAATCAAATGTGATCTGATGATAGTCACATTTGTCCATGCCATACGGTTCTTGCAATCTTTATAGGGACAAATAATTGTATCCTTATTCTCTGACAACGTTGTTCCATGCTTCTCTACGGCTTCAATAAATTTGTCCACCTCTTCACGGAAACCTGCCTTGAACCTTAACGAACCATACATCCAAGAGTTCCTGTACTCCATCTTTTACAATAAAGGACTACTTATTCAAATATATATATAAATGAATCAAATTAATAATTACTTGAGAATAATTGTATATACTTCAGATATATATGAATATAAATCAAATATAATTACATGAAGCATACAAACACACCATGGTAGAGGAAAATTAATTAATGGCCCATTTATCCATAAATAATTAAAATACATATTTGTTGATTACAATAAGAAATTTCAAAGACAACAATTAGCAACAATTATATTTTACCCAATATCTTTCATACAAACCCTAGTCCAATTTCATCAAACATAAATTTACAAAAACAAAATTAATAAAAAAAACCAAACCCTAGATCTAGATCTACATGCACATGAAACATCCATAAAACTAACTAATTGTTCACTAAAATCATGAAACATGAACCAAATAAGGGTATGATCTTGTTTTCCTACCTAATTTACCCAAGTACATTCAAAACTTGGGTCTAATTTGCTTCATAAGTAGCTCAAGCACCATAGAAGAGAGAGAAAAACAAACCTCTAATTACTCACTAACCAACCATTAAAACTTCAAAAAAGTGTGGAATAGCATTTTCTTACCTTCTACAATCTCTCCACCAAAGGATTTGAGACCAAAACCTTCCCCTTTAGTAGAGCAATTTTTGAGAGGTGCCCAAGGCCTCCCCACCTTTGTTTCACGGGTTGGTGTGAGTGACCCGAGGAGGAAGAAGGTGTTGCAGCCTTTTTATATGTGGGTCATTTGTAGGGGCGGCTGGTGATTGAGCCGCCCCTACAAATCGAAGGTATTTATACACGGGCATTTGTAGGGGCGACTCAATCACTAGCCGCCCCTACAAATAGCAACATCAGGGGCGGCTAGTGAGTGAGCCGCCCCTACAAATCCGACCCATCTGTAGGGGTGGTTTGTATCACCAGCAGCCCCTGCTGTTCCATTTGTAGGGGCGGCTGGTCCCTAGGCTCCTGAGCACGCCACTGTAGGGGCGGCTCCATCACCAGCCACCCCTATAAAAAAATTCCCCCGTTGCTAAAAACCGTTTTTCACGTAGTGAAAACAACATTTAATTTGTAAACGAGAAAATCCGCACGTCTATTACAAAGGTTAGCCAGTAGATGCTTTTTAGAGGTGAGAATCCGGCAGTCCAGCCGCCTCTAGATCCAACGCAACAAATGAGAGAATCCAGCCGCCTGTAGATGCTATTTTGATGACTATTACCAAGACTATTTTTAGAGATGTTCACTACGTGAAAAATAGTCAGTAGCAATGGGGCTTTTTTTAGTGGTGGCTAGCATTATAGCCACCCCTACAGTGGTGTGCTCGGGCTCCAGCACAACAGCCACCCCTACAAATAGCATAGTAGGGGCGGCTGGTAATACGAGCCGCCCCTACAAATGCGTTGATCTGAATCCACGTTGAGCTGATCGATGACTCGAGTCCGCATCCATCTCGAGCCCCCAGTCGCCCTCCCACGCCCCCTCCACA
The DNA here is from genome assembly GCF_019320115.1 of Miscanthus floridulus. Taxonomy (NCBI): domain Eukaryota; kingdom Viridiplantae; phylum Streptophyta; class Magnoliopsida; order Poales; family Poaceae; genus Miscanthus; species Miscanthus floridulus. The sequence continues at coordinate 76,392,790 of NC_089588.1, forward strand.
CCAAATCACTCTCTCGTCTCCTCCCTCTATCTTCTTGTCTTGCCCATCTCTCGTCTCCACCGCTAGCCTGCCAACCCACCTCCGCCACTACCTCTGTCTCTGCCTAGTCCACATCTCTTTCTCATCTCTCCCACCACCCTCTCTCCATCATCCCTCCACCTTCTCTACTCCACCCTCGATTGCGCCTTTCCTCTCCCTCTCGCCAAAACCCTAAACCCTAGTGTTTGCGGTAGACGATAGTGGCAGCGGCCAAAGACGAGGAGATGGGCACATGGCGGGGCGGCGCTGCTGGCGCACGCTGTAGCGGCGGCTGAAGAAAATGAGATGGGCAGCTCCTCCTCCACATCCCTCCACCCAAATCTTGTTGGTGCCGCTCACTCCCTCATTCCCTTCTTGTCTTCTGACCCGGGGCGGCGGACGAGGCCGAGGCCACCGACGGCGACGATGGTCGGCGGCGAAGGCAAGTCCAAGAAGCGACGTTCTTCTCCCTCCTTAGGTACCTAGGGATTCCATTCGTACCCTCTCTCGCGGTTGAGCCCATCGGTTCGTTTTTCTATGGAGCGTTGATTTCTTTTCTTGCTTGGTTCAGGGGAGGAAGAGAGGAGGGAGTGGAAGAGGCGGGGCAAGAAGGAGAGCAGGAGGATCTGTCGAGATGACAGGGAGGATGACGACGACAGGCACAAGAAGAGGAAGAAGGGGAAACACAGCGACATGGGCAAAGGTTGGGCTCCTAAATTGTTACAGCTTCCGGTTCTTTGATTTCATCAGTATTTCAAGGGTGCTAAAATCATTACAACTTCAGTTCTCATTTTCTGAAACATTATATGCTTTTTTTTGCTGATATAAGTGATTCTGAGCCGCAGCATATTAACTGAATTTCTGCTAGCTTCATGTACCTATCCAGTCCTTATCCTAAGTTCCTGAGTAGTCCTGTTATTTGTAATTGTATTGTTTTCCTAAAATTTGCTTCTTAATTACATTGCAACTAATGGCAAAGTAAATCATTGTAGACCCTAACCACTTAGTTGTTTTATCTGGCAGAAATTTGTTGATAGCTCCAAGTTGAAGAGATAAAAGGATTTTGTCTGTCATGCTTGGTTTCCTGCCCTGTTGATCCACAGGGTTTCTTTTTTGGTAATGCTAACAGAATTGGCTAGTATTTGTTTTGCTTCAAAAAATTGGCATGACTCTAAAAATTTTGGCTGCGCCAATGTATTTGCACGACTGATTTGATATTATTCTCTAGACAAATTTGGGGATTGGGGTGAGTTCAAGTTTCTCTTTGTCTGTGTAGGACAATGATTTGCTGCATGATATCTTTGACATCAAAATTGATCATACTACTGTGTGGTCCTACCCAGACCATGAATAGCGCCCATCATCTGGTTGTCTTCAAGAAATCTAAGTAAGAACTTCCCCTTACCAAGACCTAGATTTTGGAGACATTTTTTTCGATTCGTGGTGGAGACATTTCTTCAAGAACTGCGTCAATGTTAAAGTTGTCTGTCTAAAAATGCAGTTCTGATACTGAGTCAAAATTCAGAAGTATTTAGGAACCTTACCTTTGAACTAAAAAATAATCCTAGAATTAAAGTTTTGTCTTTCAACATGTAGTATTTATATATGAATATTAGTTATATTGTCGTTCATGGATTAGTGGCACGTTTCCAATTTGGCAACGACTTTTAAGAATTCAAACTACAGTTCATATATATGACAGGGACTGCCCTTATTCATCTAACATTGGTTCCACACTCTTTTAGCCATGCTACAGTCTGCTCATGTACTATTTAATTTGTGACGGAATTCCACCTTGTTTTGTATTCTTATATTTTTCATAAGTAAGCTTCCAAAGCATGCTCATTTTTCTGTCTGATTTTACAGGAGCTTTAGATATAACCTAGCTGAGTTTGGTAGTTCTTGTCTAAAGACTTTCTGGTTGCAAGTTCTTGCTCAGTGTACATGGAGCCATAAGAACAACAATTTGGGATGTTCTCAAGAAGCTGGAGGCCTCCGCGCTAGTGCTCAGCCAGTGCATGCCATCTCCATGTTGTGCTGGCAAAGCTGGTAAGGCACTCAGCACCATACCCTTTTGTATCTTGGAAATGCGATGGCCTCACTTCTCAGAGGTCAAGTATTGATAATTAAATTGTGATTATATATTATAAAATTAGTGCTTGGAAAGTAATGATATTTTTTTTGTCAAGGATTCATATTGTTCCATTCTATCCTTTGTTTATTATCTTTCCTGTTGTTTTACATATTGGTTAGGGAGTAGTGTAAACTTAAGTGCCAAGATGGATTAGTTAAAATGATGTAGGGGCTTTGATGCCTTTTGCTTCTATATCACATGGACATTTTGTGTTTTCAGCAACAATGCCATAACTCTCCCGCAAACGAGAAAAGTTAGGAGCCCAGTTACTTTGGAGGTGTGCTTGCTAACAAGTAAAGTTAATCAGTTAATTATATTTTTGCAGGTGTGCATGAGTTGTCCAGTGTGCATGAGCCTGGTTACTTCATATCGATTCTCAAGACGTATACATATCGACAATCCTCATTAGCTTATATGTTTGTATACATACTTGTAACGTTCACTTAGATAGAAATCTCCTATACCAACACCTTGTGCTCTTGTGCTTGTGGTTAGATTTGAATTATATATATATATATATATATATATATATATATATATATATATATATATATATATATATATTCTGGTCGAATTTGAATTATAAATTTGATTTTTTTAGAAAAAAATGTACTATAGGGGCGGTTCTAGACTGAACCGCCCCTATAAATAGGTATTATAGAGGCAGCTGGTACTACAGCCGCCCCAACAAATCAATTTGTAGGGACGGCTGATAACACCAGCCGTCTCTACAAATCGATTTGTAAGGGCGGTCTGAAAACCACCCCTATAAATACATGATTTGTAGAGACGGTATGGTAGAGGCGGCTGGCCGAGCAGCCTCTACAAAACCTCACCAGCCGCCCCTACAAATAATATGTGTAGTAGTGGTTGTAGATGCCTTTTTAGAGGTGACTAGCCAGTCCAGCCACACCTCTAGACATGAATGAGCCAGCCCAGCCGCCTCTAGTATAGAAATATGATTTATAGAGATGGATGTTAATAGCAGGTTCGAACCCGTTACCTCAGGCCTCTGTACATAGTTGTGGTAACCACTCCACCTTAAAGTCACCTATGATTGGATGGCACAAACATTCTCCCCGTATTCAATTTACTCTATTTGAAATGAGTATTTAAGACTCTAAACAAATTCAAATAAAAAAAATCTCAAATGTAATATTGTAGATATGGTCAAGTACTACAAATTTGGTTTTGGTTGTTTCTCCATTCGAGATGGTTGAAATTTTTTAAATTTCAAATGTAAGAAATGAAAACATATTTTTCTTGGATAAATGATTTAAAATGAAAACATTATCAACTACAAAGTTGCAAACCTCTTGGAGACTACAACTTTAGTTTTTTCTCGTTTCTCCATCCAAGGTCAATCGAAAATTTTGAATTTTAATATGTGAGGACTTCAAACTAATTTTTGGGATAATAGATGTTTTGAAATGAAAAGGTGATCAACTACAATGTTTTATATCATTTTGAGATCTATAACTTTTGTTTTGGTCATTTCTCCATCCGAAATTGTTTGAAAAAAATTAATTTCAAAATGTGAGAACTTCAAATAGAATTGCTCGATCCAAACGATTTGAAATGAAAAGTTGTCAACTACATATTTATAGATCTTGACGAGAGATATACAGCTTTGGTGTAAAGTTTGTTTTCATTAAATTTGCTTGAAAAGTTATAAATTTTACTGTGTTGCAACTATTTTTGAGATGCTCCAAATCGAGCCGTCTCTATAAATCAATTTTTAAAGGCGGTATAGATCCAGCCGACTCTAGAAATCTATTTGTAGAAGGAGTTGGAACTAAAGCCGCGTTTGTGGAGCTGGCTAAAAATATCAGCCGCCCCTATAATTATATTTCTAGCGACAGCTTGTTTTAAAACCACTTTTGGAGACGGTTCTAGACTGAGTCATCTTTATTAAAAAAAAAGAGACATCTTTACTAATAGTTTTTTTAGTAGTGATAAAACATCCTCCCGAAAATCCCAAAAGGAGCCCTTACCCTATTCAATTGGTACTGGACTTGATTTCGTGCAGGCAAAGTGATAAGGCATGTTCTATATAGAACATCTCAAAATAAAAACATTTCAAAAGCAGAAAAAGAGGGGGAGCTGTGCAAAGGCTCATGTTGGTTGCGCCCAGACGACTTAAGACTGACGCTGCACTCGAGGCGATATAGAGCTCTTGAACGGCGAGAAGACATAGGAAAAAAATATTCAAATATCTCTCACTACTACAAAAATAATTTGTGGCAACGCCACCCTTCCTTTGTAGGGGCGGCTCTATATTGAGCCGCGCCGTACAAATGGTTGCCAAATGAGCCGCTCTTACAAATAGATTTGTAGGGATGGCTGGTGTTATCAACCGCCCCTATAAATGGCCCAATTTGTAGGGCCGGCTCTATATCCAGTCGTCCCTACAAATCAGATTTGTAGGGGCGGCTCAATATTGAATAGCCCCTACAAATAGACACAACCAAAATGAAGCACTAAAATTTAAATTTTGTAAACGACATCGGATGGAGAAACAACCAAAATAAAAGTTGTAGATCTCAAAAAATTATGTAACTTTGTAGTTCACAACTTTTTGATTTGAAATCATCTTGTCAAGGAAAACTACATTTGAATTTTCAAAAAATTGAAATTTTAATTTTTTAAACGACCTCGGATGGACAAACAGTAAAAATGAAAGTTGCAGATCTTGAAAAGTTATAAAACTTTATAGTTAATAACTTTCTCATTTGAAATCATCTTGTCATAGAAAACTACGTTCGAATTTCTCAAATTTGAAATTCAAATTTTATAAGCGACCTCGGATGTAGAAACTACCAAAATGAAAGTTGTAGATCTCGAAAAGTTATAAAACTTTGTAGTTGACAACTTTTTCATTTGAATTAGTTTAGGGCCTCAAACCATCAATTTATGCTCAGTTTTGTATAATATGTGGGGAACCAAAATAGATTGTAGACACAAGTGATTGTGAGCTGCAGTGGTAGAGGAGTTTACGGATCCCAGCCGACGCAAAGTGTGCAAAAATTATGAAAAAATGCTACAACCATAGAGTGGGTGTGTGGGCTGCCGGTGGGGACCTTCTCGGATTAAAAAAATTTGCTATTTTTTTGTCCTTTTTCGTGATTTCTGGAAGTTGATTTGTAAGGGCGGCTCAATATACAGTCGCCCCTACAAATCGATTTATAGGGGCGGTTGATAATACCAGCCACCTCTACAAATCGATTTGTAGGGATGGTCTAAGAATTGCGCCTACAAATGCATGATTTGTAGAAGCGCTTGGGTAGGGGTGGCTAGGCAAACCGCCCCTACAAAGTCTCTCTAGAGCCGCCCCTACAAATACTATATGACGTAGTGTCTCTCGCTCCAAATGAGGATTTGCATAGTAAATTTAAGAAAGAGAGCGCGGGTTTGCGGAAGAATAACGAATCATGTAATATAGCGATCCAATCATCCTAGTACGTTGATTATTATTCACCGTGCCTATATATATACTTTCATCGTGTGCACCTTCGCTTGCAAGTTGCACCAGTTAGAGCAAGACTAACATAACACAACCGCTGCTGGCCGTAAGGATCTTAGTAGCCTATGTCTTAGTTTACTCATATAATAGTTAGCTCTTCATTATTAATATATGGCTTAATTATCTCTCTCTTATAAAATTTTTTGGTTCTTGTGTCTAAGCTAACTAAGTGTAAGGTTACAGCCTAGCCGTTTCTTCTCTGATTCCTTTCCTCTCTTCTCTAGGTCAACATTTAGCCTGTTTGTAGCCTTTTATTATACTTCCTCCTACGCGCCATACTTTTTTTTACTCCATTGATTTTGGACGGACTGATGGGTGCCCCGCCCCGGCCGTGTATCTATAAATACCACCCCGGCGGCCAACTCCTTCGTTGTGTCAACTGTCAACCAACAATATCCATCCCCTGCATCATCAGTCTTTCCTCTTTAGCAAGATGGGTGCCAAGCTCCTTCTCGTTGCCTTTCTCGTCATCACCACTGCCTGCCACCCCATCCGGGCGAGTATACAACCACCCCAGAACGGAACGGCCGCAGGTCTTATTCAGCTTGCGCAGCAGGCGGTCGAGTCCGGAGTGGAACTCTTGAGGGCGCACGTAGCAGCACAACTGGCAGACTCAATGGCGTTTCTGGACGCGGCGTTGGCAGCGGTGGAGGAGCCTCCTGCTGCAGCGGCAGCACCAGCGGCGGCCAGGGGATAAGTACGTAATAACCGCTTGTAATAAGCTTGTCGTGGTATATATCCTGGCTGCTAGCAGCTAGGCATGCGTCTCTCTATCCTCACATATATATGGACTTTGGTGGTGACCTAACCACTCACATATATATGTGCACTGCATGCCTCTAGATCGATGAATATCTATGTATGGTGTCCTGCCCCTGATCTGAGGTATTGACAACAAGTCATGCATGGTGTCATATCCACAAATAAAATATGCTTTTGATCTAAGACGCTTTTTGTTTGAGTTTTCGATCACTTTTAGACTATTACTTTTGGACTTTCCAAAATTCAAACAGCCCGGGCTTTTGAACGTCCAAAAGCTAAGATCCAAATAAGAGCTCACAAAAAAAAATTCCAAACAAACGGGCACTAACTATCAAGCCAAGCGGCGCTAGCTATTAGTGTCGCCAGCCTTCCTGGTCGGGCATGGTGTGTACTTGCCAAGTGGCTCAAGTACTTTGTTGGGTTTGTCTTCCCTCTATGAGGTTTCATCTGTATAACCCACCAAACCATGTGTTTAAAGGCTGTGGTTTGACGGACCATCAGCACCACTGTGACGCTAAAAAAGAAATTCTCTAGCGGCAACAGTGAAAAAAGATAGGAAAGCTGAAAAAAGAGACATGCCTCTAGATCCACGAATCTGAAAAATCTAACTATGTTAAAAACAAATAAACAGGTTTTAGAGCAGCCTCGCATTTACTGGGCAGCTGCACCATTTTAAGCACTAGATGATACCCCGCGCGTTGCTGCGGGAATTAGATAAGTTGTGTTGTATATGCGAAGAATACTATGCAGGAGAATTAGTAGTGCTACCTAATAGCAAAACCATAGAGTGTTGCCATGGAATTTTAGGGATAAATTTAGATAAACGATGAATAATAGTGTGGCTATAATAACATAGTAATAACTATTTTATTGGTCCACCTTTTAAAAGACCACGGCAAAAACTTATCAATATCTAGGAAGAAAATAGGACAGGAAAAATAAAAATAATATAGGAAAAAAATAGGACCGCTTAAATAAATAATATCATGATTGCTAGTTAACCGAGAGGCAAAGATCACAGGGCGTACGATGGAACTCATGGACTCCTATGTGCTCGTGCCAAACTAACGAATATTTTCGAGTAGAAACAGGGATAATTAGTAGAGGCTACCGGACTCAAAGAATATACTAATTGTGATCTCCTATTTAGGTAACAGGATATAACTAACCGGTGGGTTTCGGTAAAAAAAACTAGTGTCATTAGAAGAATAAAAATGATCACAACAATTTTTGTTTCATGGAGATGTTAAAATTCTACATCAATTCGTTGCAGAAATAATTTGATGAATAAATCAGCTTAATACTCACGTACTTGAGCTTGTCCAATTTGTTTTGCACGAAATCTTTTGCGCTCCCTGTGCTCTTCGATAGTGCCCTCCTAAGAAAGGTCCCGGATTTTCAAACGGTTAAGTGAATTCTTAAAGGCCTAACCTCGATCCCTTTTCCTTTCCCTTTCTTCTCTTTCGCCTCTCTGCTCCTCTTCCTGTTTGCTGCTTTTCCTTTTTTTTCCCCCAACCGCGCTTACTCTCGCAGATGAGAAATGCAGAAATCCCTGAGGCAGGACCAGTAGTAGGTGCACTACACTAGCGGACAATCACGCAGTAATGCTGTGTTTGGCTTGGCACATGGATCGGGGTATATTTGTATATAGCCAAACAAGCCCTAAGGAGGAGTAGAACCCTAGGCAACTAGTGCCATGGTTACATAAAAACAACCCAGGAGAAAACGGCAGGTGATAGACGAGTACAAAGGTACAGCCGTACAGGCAGCAAGACTAGCAATGGATGTTGATATACATTGCTTTTTTTTTATATCTAACAGCAGAAGAACTTTGCTGGTGAAGGCTGCACAGGTCAGGAACAAGTGGCCCAAAAATAGCAATTTTTAGACCCAGAGCAAGTTTGTAGTCATAGGTCATGTAATTCTTTTGCGAGATACCAGGCACATGCATTTTCGATCGAGGATTCAAACCCGAGAGCTCCACCCACAGGCGAGCTTTTTATTGGGCCTATTTCGATACGACTAAAAATCGATTATAGCTAGCTCACCGCGGCAATCCGGCCAAACAGTTCGCGGCGCATGCGATTCTATTCGCCTCTGATGGTACTGTATCACAGAGAAATCCTGATGCCGCCCCACGCAGTCAGGATACCCGTATCCAAACAGGGCCATCCTTGTATAATCATGTTAGCGATTCCAATAGAAATACATTCCTTTAGAAGCTAGCTTCGATGAAAACGATTTCCCGAAGCACCAGAAAATAAATAAAATTTAGAAATAAATTAATAATAAATTTGAAAGTTTCTAAGGCACATTTGAACCCCTAAACGACATCAAATGTTGTCAACATGTAGATCGTGTCGACAATTGTAGCTTCAGTATATATGGATTGTTTTCAAATTAAAACTTTTGAATTTCAAAATTTGAGAAATGAAAACAAACATTTGTGCACTATTGCACAAAACTGAATCGAGGCGAGCAAAAATTGCTTAACCAAGGCGGGCAAGCCAACCACCTCCGTCGAAAGATCACGGTTAATCGTGCCTTAACGGAGGCAGAACCGCCTCGGTTAATCGATTAACTGAGGCGGGCACCTAAATGCAACCGCCTTGGTTAATGCCCATTAACGGAGGCAGTCATCCTAACGTGCCCGTCTCTGGTAAAAGTTTTGACGGTCGTCCTAACGTTCCCGCCTCTGTGAAAGTGTTACCGGAGGTGGCCCATTGTTACCTGCCCGCCTCAGTTAATATTTTCCCATTTAAAAAAAATAAAAATAGCATCGGCAATTTCATTTGAATTTGAATCGAATTCTATTTTCACAAATGAAACAGATTTAAAAGCAGAAAAATACGCATAGCGAGCACAAACATATACATAACACGTTCATCGGTGCCGTCTCATCCTTATCGTACCATCACGAAACCAACATCATTAAAGTTATTACATGCATGTCTCGTCCTTATCGCAGCAGCATTAGGCAGTAGGCACATATCCAGTGAAATAGAGCAGTAGGAGAGCAGCCACCAGAGTATAGGAGAGCAGCCACTAGCAGCAGTATTAGTAGAAGAGCAGCCACCAGCAGTATAAGAAAAAAAACAACACAGGCAGGCACCAAGATGAGAAGAGTAGAGTCCCCAAAATTAGGAGATATAGGCGAGCGGACACCAGCAAGAACACAGGCCATTTTGGGGAAAGCAAAATTAGTAGTAGATAATTCTGGGGAATTATCTGCAAGTGCCAAAAGAAAAGCAACAGGCAATTTTGGGGAAAACAAAAGAACTTGCACAAATTGAAAATAGGTAATGGAAGTTAAAACATCACATCTCAGTGGCATCACAGCTAGAACAGAAACAGGATCAAACACACAATTAATCGAGTTACAAAATAGATTATGCATCATATGCAGTGGCATCTGCTCAGTTGAAATTACGAAATAATTAAGTTTGGCATCATTGGCAGTGGCATCTGCTCAGTTCAAATTAACAAATTCTGCTAGGGTTGCATCACAGGCACCATTGGCAGCATCACAACATCACAGCCAGCACAAATCATACCAGGGAAGATGGAGCCGGGGAAGACGGAGCCAGGGAAGATGGAGCCGACCACGGACGAGGGCGCGCACGAGGGGCGTGGGCCGGGGAAGATGGAGCCGGGGAGAAGAAGCCGGCCACGGACAAGGGGCGCGGGCACCTCGGCGGCGCTAGGGTTAGGAGAGGGCGCGGTGGAGACGGAGCCGGGGATGAAGGCCCTAGGGTCGCGGATGCACGGCGAATACATAGCCGGGGAAGAAGGCTACGAGGTCATGGACGGAGTGGATGGCGGCTAGTGGCGCGGTGGCCGGAGCTAGGGTTCCGCCCTAAGGTCGTGGACGGACGGGGAGATGGCGGGACAGAGCTCCGAGCGTGCGTGGTTGAAGGGCAGGGTGCAGGAGCTCGGCGACGGCGATGGTGGCGGCAGGGGGGAATTTTGGCAGCCCTTCGGGGCCGATTTGAAACGGCTGAAGGACTTAGAGAATTTGGTGGAGAGGAGGGAGTATATACAGGTGAGGCTTAACCGAGGCAGGCGGCTTAGGGTGCCCACCACGATTAAGATTTTCAATTTTGTTATGTTTTGATGAAATGCCTTGGTTAATTTCTTTTTACAAGGTTTTAAAATTGATATTTAATTTGCAGTGCTTTTGAAAATTGTTATTTAATTTGTAGTGCCTGTTAAACACCAGAAAAATTAGTAGAAGTATTAGATATAGTATTTGGAGTAGGGAGAAGGGGTAGTATAGAGTAGTGATAGTAGTGTACGAGTAATAGAGTAGTAGTAGTAATGTAGGGGTAGTAGAGCAGTAGTAATAGTAGTTACAAAATGTGAGGCATACATAAATGTGAGGCATATATGGTTCCATTATATGGTTCCATTGTAATAATAATTAGGCATACATAAATGTGAGGCATACATCAATAAGTGACTACATTATTACATATATGTGTGGCATACATATCATTTTGCTGCAGGTGCTCCCACGGTCTTCTTCTCACCATCGGGGAGGAACCAGGGCATCATCTTGGTCTTGTTGAAGCTAGTCTCAACGGCCTTGATCTTCCATGGATGATCGGTAAAGAGCGAGAGCTCTATATAGTTATTGTATTCTTCGGGGCTCTAGACTCCATCAGCTCCCACAATCCACTACTTTCCTGACAACCACATGCCTCTTGTTGTCCTTGGGCATCCCATAGTAGGCTACTTGCGCGCAGCAGCTTGCTAGTACATATTGATCATCTTGGCAGCCGACACTTTGAAGCTCCACGGTGGTTAGCCCATAGTTGTCCACGACAACCCCCTTTGGTTTGACCCACTAGCACCGGAAGACAGCTAACTATAGGTCACCGCTGTAGTCAAGTTCCCATATCTCTTCAATCTACCCAAAGTGGATCCTAGTCGCCCTCGTCGACTCATCGATGCCCTCATATCGAACACCATTGTTCTGTGCCAGCTCTTCTTGTCCTTCTCTTTCTTGTGGAACCTGTATCCATTGATGTCATACCCTTGCCATCTGGTGATTTGGGTGGATGGGCCGGACACAAGCCTCGCTTCATCAGATTCTCCATTGGGTATGTCCTGCCGCTCTTTGATCTATGCCATGAAACTAATCTTGTGTTGTTTCTGGACTCATGCCTCCGTGCGCTGTCCGTCATGAGCGGCGCAGATCTCCTGTAGGTGCTTCTGAACATATGGTTCCATGACCACTAGCTGACTGAGGATGCTATGATGAGCTTTTGGCGCCATTTCATACTGTACATCGGTGCGTACTTTCCTCCCCGTGCAACTCATTCCTGAGGTTCTACCTTCGTGCTGAGGGACAGGCAGGCCAATCACCCTTCCATCCCGGATGTACTTGGTGCAGCAGTTAACGACCTCTTCGGTTGTGTATGCCTCGATCATAGAGCCCTCCGGGTAGTCACTGTTAAGAACGTATCTGTTGAGGGTCGACATGAACCGCTCGTACGTCCACATCTGGTGCAAGTAGACGGGGCCTAGTTCCTGTATCTGATCAACCATGTGCATTATCGGTTGTGGAATAATATCAAAGAAAGACGGTGGGAAGCACATCTCGAGCTGGCAAAGAGTCTCCGCGATGAATTGTTTCAGGCCAGGCAGCTCAGCTTCATCGATGACCTTCTGCGTGATGTAGTTGAAGAAGTGGGACATGCATGTGATGACCATCTTCACATACTCTGGACTGATAGCCCAAATCACAATTAGAAGGAACACTGTCAGCATGACATGGCAGTCATGTGAGTTGAAGCTGGTTAGTGTGAGGTCCTTCATCGAGACCAAGCTCTTGATGTTGGAAGAGAAACCACTCAGCACCTTGACACCCGTAAGCCACTGGCACACAACCCTCTTCTCATCTCTCATCAGATTGTAGCTCGTGCCCAGAAGGTTGACTTTCCTGCTCTGCATTGTCGGTGTCGGGTGAATTCGGTCCTAATGCCCTGGTGGACAAGATCCATCTGTCACTTCAAACCATCCTTCGTATTATTCTTGATGTCTAGCAAGACACCAATCGTGTTTTTGAAGACATTCTTCTCTAGGTGCATGCAGTCGATGGCATGGGGCATATCTAGCTCCTTATACTACAACAGGTACTTGAAGAAACACGACTACTTTTGAAAGAAACGGGGGCAACAGGTGGTTCCTCCATCTTGTCCTGCTTCCTCTTCTTCCTTGTCATGGTCCCATATTCCTCTTTCTTATTCTTTTCGAACTCCACGTCTATGCCATGCACCATGTCAAACACCTTTTGCCCGTACCTTGTCCTTTTTGGCTCATCAATTTGAGGCTCATCCTGGTTACCAAAGTATGTATTCATTGTAGCTGTCCGGTACCTGTGCTTTTTGATTAGAAATAGCCTATGCCTCATGTACACCATCTTCTTGGATGCATTAAGGTAAGTGTAGCAGGTATAGTCAATGCAAACTACGCAACTGGGCTTACCTTTGGTATGCCTCCACAGTGAAAAAGACTAGGGTAATTGGTGATGGTGACAAAGATGATGGCTTTTAGAGTGAACTCCTTCTTTAGGGGTGCATCCATCATCTTGACCCCTTCTTCCCATAGTATCTTCATGTCCTCCATGAATGGCTCTAGGAAGACATCTATATCATTGCCTGGTTGCTTCGATACAGAAATAATCATGGTCAGTAAAAGATACCTGCGCTTCTGACATAGCCAGGAAGGTAGGTTTTACATGGTGAGGATGATCGGCCAAGTGTTGTGTGAGTTGCTAAGGTCACCGAACAAATTCATCCCATCGGTACTTAGCGCGAAGTTGACATTCCTCGCCTCGTTGCCAAACTCTAGGAACTTGTCGTTGAAACGCTTCCACTGCATGCCATCAGCGGGGAGTCACATCTAGCCATCGCCCTTCATGTGCTCATCAGATAATATGCTAGGACATCAGCTTCGCATCCTTGGAGTTCCCGAATATAGCACGTAGGCGATCGATCACGGGCAGGTACCACATTAACAGGGCTGAACTTTTCGTCTGCGTGTAACCCTCTTCTTCCTCGTCCTCAGGAGACTGGATATGCTTCTTCACGGTACTGTTCTTGGCCATCTTCTTCTTCTTCACCCTCTCAAGGCTCCCTCGTCATCCTTGTCCAAGCAGCAACCGACATTCCTCTTGTACCAACTCGCGCCACAGTGTGGATAGTTCTGCAAGTTCTCATACTTGCCCCGATATAGGATATAGTGGTTAGGACAGGCGTGGAACTTTTTAAGCTTCATCGCCATTGGCTGGATTATCTTCTTCTCCTGATAGATATTGGCAGGCACCTTGTTTCCCTCGAGGTATGTGTCAATAAGGATATGTAATAGGTCGTTGAAGCTTGTGTCGGACCTACCATGGCGAGCCTTCAGCATCAGCATCTGGAGGTTAATATGTAGCGCCGTCCACTGCTTTGGATAGTCTGTATAGAGGGGATCAATTGCGGCCTGCTTCCCAAACAGAACGTCATTGTGGTCTAGACGGTTAGCAAGTTCCTCAAAAAGCTCCGCATCCTCGGGCTCCATCACACTAGCCAGCTCACCATCATCCCCATCACCGCCGTCATCGTTGGCCATGTCTTGGAGCAGATCATCTATCGTGATGTAATCATGATCTGCATTGTCATGCCCATCGGTCGCTGTTGATGAGGGTTGTTCTCCTCCATCAGGTTCTGCATTCACCGCCGCCGCCGTTGCTGATGAGTTTCCTCTAGATGCATAGACACTTGGAGCCTCTGCTTCACCGTGAAACTTCTAGACGGTGTAATCCTTGACGATTCCATACCGGACCAAGTGAGATTTCACCATATTATCTTCATGGGCAAGAAAGTTCTTGCAACTATTACACGGACAAAAGGTGTGTTCCCACTTTAGATTGCCTTTTCGCAGCGGCAACAAACTTTGTCACATGATCTAGGTAAGAAGGGTCCAGCCTCGATGTCTTGTACATCCATTCACTGTCCATAACCGTGAACCTTGCACACACAAACCACAAAAAATGGCGCATATAAGCAGAGCAGTATGGAAAAAATGCAGCCGGGTAACTCTAGATCTGATTTCTCTCTCCTCCATATAGATCTATATCTAGATCTTGTGAAAAAGCACCCAAATCATGAAAAAGAGAGAAGAATGAGGGTTGGAGAGCCAGAATCAACCTCTTACAGTGCCCCCTTTCAACAAATCCAAGGGCGAAACCTCTCTAACAAGATCCTAACATATGGGTATGTTAATCCTCGGGATCAATGGTTTCTAACCGAGAGACCCCCTGACCGACCCCTTCGGGATCGCCCGGGGGCTCGGGGGCTATATCCATCGCGTACGCTCGCACGCACCCTCAGATCAAGCGATCTGGCTAACCCTGAGCACACCGCCAACTCTGCTCAAAGCTCGGGGGCTCACCCGAGCCTCAGGCTCCCGATCAACGAGGAACCTGAGCCCAATCCGTGGCTCTCGCCCAGCCTACGATGCCAGCTAAGGCCTAGGTGCAAGAAGACACGCCTCGATACATCAAGGCTCGGGGGCTCCCAGGCGCTGCCCTGTGAGCGAGGCGCTATCAACCACTCCTCCGACAGGGTCACACATGAGGTGTGACGCAAGAAGGCAAACTCCTTCGTGGCCTCTAGGGGTTTGCGAGATCCCGGGCCTGCACATCAGTCCTTTGAGCTAGCCTCCTTCACCACCAAGAAGTCTCTGGAAGGCGCACCTGGGGAGGTTGGTCCAAGCCGACATAGCCTGACACGTAGTGTCAAAATAGAGCAGCCGGATGACGCCTAAAGCTTCTTCGGCTCCACGACATTGCCACAGTCCATAGAGCACTGCTGCAAGACCCTCTTGGACTCTGGCGCATGTAGACCATAGGCTCATCCCCAAACCTCCATGTACCCGACCTACCTCGGAGGGAGGTCGGATCCCAGAGAGGAGGGTGGACGATCCCAGACATATCATTCCATTCCTCATCGATCCTCTCCCTACTCAGTACCGAGAGCAGAGCAACCCAGAGAGGGGCACCGAGAGCTCATTCGCCGCATCCATCGTCTCCCTCCTCTCCAACGAGGGGAAGGTTCCACCAGTGGCGAGGCAACCTCAGGATTAGCACTAAGCTATCCCCTACCAAATCTCTCTCTACCTCCTGTACACTCTGTTGTAACCCCCGATTTTGGCTGCTCTTGAGTATAAGGATCAGCAGTTGCAGGACATAGGGCATCGATCGCCCCGAACCAGGATAAACTGTTGCGTCCCCTCTATGATTCTTGTGTTTTTTAGTCCACCCGAGCCACCGGAGACACAAACTCCGACACCGGCTCGAACAACAATGCTTGTCGCGGTTCGGACCCTGCGGCACTCTCCTCCTAGAAAATGGCCAATTATTGGGGTTTTGAGGTCAAAACCCACAAAAAATGGAGGAGCCATGGGGAAGAAGTGTGGGTGCGGCTGTATTTATAGCCTAGGCTTAACCGAGGCGGGCACTATAAAGCAACCGCCATGGTTAATCACTTGTTAACTAAGGCGGTTGCCCTATCCAAACCGCTTGGTTAATAACGAGCAACTGACCAACCGTCTTGGTTAATGTATTAACTGAGGCGATTGCCTTCGGTTAATAAGCATTAACTGAGGCGGTTTTCTTACATTGCCCACCTCGGATAAGAATTAACCAAGGCGGTTGCTGGTCCGGCTGCCCTGCCTCGGATAACTGTGCCTCGGAGCCTCAAACCCAAACGCTGTACAAAAGATTTTGTGTAGTAGTGGTGGCCTCTAAACTATCTCAAATAATAAAAGTAAAAGTGGCCAACTACAAAGTTATAGATCATGATAAGAGTTACAACTTTAGTATATACCATGTCAACATCCAACCTGGCTCGAAAGAATCAAACACTTGAATTTCAAAATATAAGAACTTAAAACAAATAAGTGAGCTATAAACAATATCAAAATGTTGTCAACTACTAACCTGAATTCCAAATTATAAGTCATTTTTTGCTTGGCTTATCTAGGTACATAGGTTTTGTTACCTAGAAATACTTAAATGACTTATAATATTTAGAATGGAGGGAATATAGCTAGATGCATAACGAAAGTTATGTACCTAGAAAGCTTTACAATTTTGATATAATATTTGCTTTCATTCAAGTTTATTTAATTTGTATATGATATGAACTTTATGTGTGACAAGAATTGGCAAGGCCTAGGGGATCCTGGCGCTGGTTTCGAAGTCCTATCGAGTTCATATAATTGTGACGCGAGTAAACTGACCTAAAAAACACTAGGAAATCCTGCCGGATCACGTTACTTTTAAATTCACGGATGAATGTCACGGTCCGATAGGAGTTGACACAATCACACGCGTACACACGGGCCATCACACAGGATCGATGACGAGAGTACCCCAGTTAGCTATAGGCTATATAGCCCATATCCATCCGGAGATTCCCCGACGTGTCGATCCGTATGTGATTCGAGTAATGGGGGTATGCATACAAGTACATACGTAGATACACAAGTAACTTGCTTGACTTTTTGGTGCCGCCACGGTTCTGTGGTTCTGCGTGCGTGCACGCATGTGCGGCGCCGAGCTACATTGATACGATGCATGGTAGCACAATATATATAATAATATCATTAGGGGCCAGAGAGAAGAATCGTGGAACAATTTTTTTATTGTATCTTATAATTAACCTTTCTTTTATAACACGGCGGTTTGGACCTCAGAACCATCGACGGACGGTATTCTGGTTTGGGCCTTAAAACCTGGTTAGAGTTCCGGCGGGAACTGGTGGCAACACGTGGCGTCATCGCGAAGCTTGCGTCGAGGCGAAGCAAAGTGGTGAAGAGCTCGTAGCCGTCGGATCAACAGACCTCAAGTTGGACCATTATGCCCCTGGGGCTAGGTTCAGCTAAAATATCTAAGGGTGTGTTGAGAATGTGTAATAGCTCTATAAATAAGATGGAGGCTGCCCCAACCAGCTATCTATCCAGTTTTATACTCTAGTCAGTTTCTATAGGTTTCCCAGACTCTAGTTTGCTACTTTTGTTGTTATTGAGATGCATAGTTTGAGAGATTGATACTTCATCTGTGTTTAATCCTGTCCTCTATAAAGAATCAGACGTGGTTGATCTAGAGCAATAAAGAAATCATTCCTCTAAGATATGAGCCTTTGATTCGCAAGTGATTTTGTTTTGAGTTTTTCCCTTCTCGGTCTCCCTCTCTTTGCTCTTTTGGTGATTTTGTTTTCGTGTGTTTTTTAGCATGGTTTGAGTGGGGATAAGGGCTAGGATCTTTGAGGACATTCTTGCCAAGTGATTTGGGCAGAATCCTCACGAGCACGGAGATCCACCACTTGTAGGAAATCTCAAGTGTTTTTTAGATCTGGTTAGTTTCCGTGAATTCTAGGTGATGATCTCAAGTGGATAGCTCACAAGCATCCTAGGGAACCCCTCTGCAAAGTTTGAAGTAATTCCTAGTTGATTTGATTCGAATTTGTTTTTTGGAACGGAAATTTTGGGGTGCTGCAGATAGAAGTTGGGATAGCCGACTTTAAAGTTTGGATAGCCGACATTGGGATGGTAAAATTTTCTTTGGGTGATGATCTTTGGAGGATACTCACACATGTCCTTGGGAACACCTGCAAAATTTGGGGTGATACCGAGTCCGTTTGGTCCATTTTTGAATTTTAGAAAAATGTTTTTCGAAGTGCTACACCAGGAAAGTTGGGATAGCTGACCTTGAAGTTGGGATGGCCGACTTTCTCTGCCCAAGTTGGCTAGACTGACCCTAAGGTAGGCTAAGCCGACCTAGGGGTTGAGTTTTGGGTTTTTGCCCCCCCATTTTGCATCGTGGGTTGCTCCGTGGTGCGTCCAGGTGTTCCACTGTGTTTTGAGTGCATCTAATCACTAGTTGATTAGTGTGTGCTCTCTCGGAGTTTTCTAGTGCTTTTGGTGAGACTTGGGGACAGCGGCCAAGCTCCAAATGAAAATTTTCTGGCTCCCATTCACTACCCCATATTTTAACATCGTTGTCGGTTCAAAAACCCCTTTACTGCTGGATTTTGAACTGATAATGGTATACCGACAGTGATGTGGGATTGACATCACTGCCAGTTCTTATGAACCGACAGTGATGTGAACAGGCAGTGATGTAGTTTCTAGGAAAGCCAAAAAATTCATTAAAAAAATTGGTAATTTTTTTAATACAAGGAGAGGCCCCACTGGACAGCCGCATGGTCATCCATGGCAAGTCACAAGTCAAGCGATTTTTCGCCCAAAAAACGCGTGCTTCGCGGCCACCGGCGACCGAACCCCTGTCGTCCTGCTTCGCGTCTTTGTCCCCTAACCACTCCACCTGTAAGTTGTTTGTGTCCAAATGAGATTTTCGTCCTAGCCATTTTATGTTCATCTAATTTTGAAATTAGTATTTGGGATCCTAAACGAATTCAAATGAAAAAGTTGTCAACTATAAAGTTTTATAACTTTTCGAGATCTACAACTTTCATTTTGGCAGTTTCTCCATCCGAGGTCGCTTACAAAATTAAAATTTTAAATTTGAGAAATTCAAACGTAGTTTTCCATGACAAGATGATTTCAAATAAAAAGTTATCAACTACAAAGTTTCATAACTTTTTGAGATCTACAAATTTTGTTTTTGCTGTTTGTCAATTGAAATTTTAATTTTTTTTGAAATTTAAATGTAGTTTTCCTTGAGAAGATGGTTTCAAATAAAAAAGTTGTCAACTACAAAGTTTCATAACTTTTTGGAATCTACAACTTTTATTTTGATAGTTTCTCCATCTGTGGTCGTTTACAATATTTAAATTTCAAATTTTAGAAATTCAAATGTATTTTTTCTTGACAAGATGATTTCAAATCAAAAAGTTGTCAACTACAGAGTTTCATAACTTTCCGAGATCTACAACTTCTAGTTTGATCATTTGATCATTTATTCATCTAACATAGTGGTAGTAACATTGTTCAGAAATGTTATATATCTCCCTTATTGTTTATGAAACTATAAAAGAGATAGGTAAATTTTGTGAAAATTGTTATTACCACTTTATCAGATGAAAAAATGACCAAAATAAAAGTTGTAGATCTTGATAAGTTCTACAACTTCTATGTTCTTGATTTTTTGAGCTGAAATCATTTAGTATTCCAAAATGACGTTTGAAGTTGTTATTTTTCGAAATTCAAAATTCAAATAGATAAAACACAGTCACATGAAAAGATGGATAAAATAATAGCGGTAAGAACATAATAAATTGATAGAGCATGATTTTGAATTTTTTTTAAAAAAAATCATCAAATTTGAAGTTAGTACGAGGGAGAAAGACTAGTTACAAGTTTTAGCTAGGGATTAAAAAGAGAAATCAGAGTTCTTCAATAATTTTGATATAAAATTCGTCTTCATCGGACATCATATGAGAAACTTATGAAGTTTGCAGCATATCACTGTCGGTTCAAGCCACAAACCGACAGTGATAGTATCAGTGTCGGTTCTTGGCTAAAACCGTGATGACCCAATATCATTGCTGATTATTGGTTAAAACCGTCAATGATATGAACCGACAGTGAATACCCGAATATCAGTATCGGTTGGTCCTATCACTGCCGGTTTTAGTCAAAAACCGGTAGTGATGGTCTATCACTGTCTACTACTGCTGGTTTTTTAAAATTCGGCAGTAATGTCCAATTCTATAGTAGTGATTCACCTCCTCTCTGATCACCTTTCTCGGTGCTTCAAAGATCAAGGTAAGGGTTGGCTACGAAGCCTTGCCTTGAATCATATGGTGAGTCAGCAGTGAAAACCGTTTTCATGGCACACAGCCGTCCGTATAGTGTATGATCCGACAGAAAAAACCATACTGATTTTCACCTTATCATACACCGAACCAGTGAAAAATATTTTCACCGCCTATTTTGTGCCCCACCACCGGTAAAAAAATTCTCTCATGTTCTAGAAGATTATATTATTTGTTAAGGACTAAATTTACCAAAACCATAAATGTGTTGCACATACAATTCTCTCTAAATTTGATACCTAATCAACTTTTACCCCTGTCGTTACGATGTACTCCGAGGGCTCCCACGCTTAGTCTTTGTCATAGTTGGTCAATATATAAACGCTCCCCGAGTAGCTTGCGTGCGGGACAGGATGACGAAAGTATATCTATTATTGCTTCTATTTGACATGACACATTATAAATAAATTAGATATGGATAGATTTTGTTTTTTTCTTGCATTTGTAGCTAGCATATGCGTGACTTGAAAGCTGAAAACAGAAGCAAGAGCGAGCTAAAGATATGGGAACGCTATGCACGTTACCGAGATGGAGCTCGGATTGGTTCGAACATGCATTACGCATACGGCTAATAACCAATCTACGTGGCTGCATATAGACACTGAATTGAGTTTAGTAGTCAAAAGGGACTTCATTGTTATTGTTATGGTTATTATACTATCAAACATATACCTGTGTGCATGGTAAGGAACTGAAAAAGAATAGTATAGGAATCGGATCATCGCGAGATGCGTGCTATTTTAATTCATATGAGTGCGGAATAGTATAGGAATCGGATCATCGCGAGATGCGTGCTATTTTAATTCATATGAGGGCGGGTCTTGCATCCGGATCACATAAGAGATTCGTATAGGGACCACGGGAGACACGCTCTTTGCCGAGTGCTCGGCGCTTTACCGAGTGTCGAAACACAGCACTCGGCAAAGAGGTAGTTTGCCGAGTGCCGCACTCGGCAAAGGCGGCACTCGGCAAAGAGGGACACTCGGCAAACATCCTATTTGCCGAGTGTCAGGCACTCGGCAAAGAATAACCCTCGACAAAATACCTCAGGCAACGCCGGTGGCCCCTCCGTCATCCTTTGCCGAGTGCTGGCCGTTAGCACTCGGCAAACGTGCTGTCTTTGTCGAGTGCTGCAAGTCTGGCACTCGGCAAAGAGGTTCCTTTGCCGAGTGCCAATTCCGACACTCGACAAAGTATTTTTATTTTTTTTATTTTTGTTTTCAAATTTTTTTCTATGGCATTTATACAGTACCTTGAAGCACATGTTCCAATTTAGAACTTTTATATGACTTTTTGGTATATTTTTTAAATTTTTTATGTTTACTTGAATTTTTCTCGAAAAAGTAAATTTGAACTGCAGGTGCATGAAATATTGGAGTTTAGCGATTCAAAAAATGGTATTTATGTTTTTTAGTGTATTTTGAGGCCGTGTGCAGGGACATTCGTGAAATTTTGAACATCTGTTTCACGAAACATGACCACCAACTTGTTAAAAAAGTGTTTTTTAATTATATAAAATGCAAACGAAGTCCGAAAATCACGAAACTTGTCGAGGTGTTGTGTCATCGCATGTAGAGGCTGTGGTAAAAAATTTAGAAGTTTCCGAGCAATTTGTGACGTACGATGCCTAAAACCCCGATCGTCTTCATCGGCGCTGCGGTCCTGCCTGCACAGCGTCGCCTCGCCACTGCCCCACTAGCCTGACTCCACCGCCACCCTAGGTATAAATAACCTCTCTTCCATATCGTTGTCGTAGATCGGTGTAACCTAGTTAGGCGTCTCCCGTTCGAAACAGATATGGTTGGAGGTATACGGATCTTCGCATACCTAAGACCGTATCTGTTTCAGATTGTCCACTTTTTTGGACAGCCCGTGGATGCGTAGATGGGGTAGTTTCCATGTTCTGCTTTGATCCGAGATAGAGTTTCGACACCACCTCCCTGTTGTTCTCCGGATAGACACTCTCCCTTCCAGGATGTGTATCGGGAGAACAACGGGGAGGTGCTGCTGAAATTCTGTCTCGGATCAGAGTAGAGCATGTAAACTAACCTCATCTACGTATTCGCGGGTGGGATTAGGACCTATCCTCACCCATTAGACAGTAGGCACGCCGTTCAGATGCAATTGGTGGTTATATTACTCGCTCATGTATATGCTAGAGGATGGATAACCGTGAGTGGATGTACACGGGCCACCCAAGTCAGGCTGAAATCACCCCTGAATGGATGGACAAGACCGAGGGTTTCTTGAACCAAGCATTTGGCAAGGCAGCTAATGGAGCGAGAGACACATTCTATCCCTGTAGCGAATGCAGAAACAGGAAAAGAAAAACAAGGAAGATCATGGGGGAACATCTTTGCAAGTATGGATTTATGCCAAACTATACCCAGTGGGTGTTCCATGGTGAAGCCCATCGTACTAGAGAGGAGGTGGTGAGACCATGCTTGGAGGCGTTTGATGCTGATGGCAGGGTAGCAGGATGGTTAGGTGACTTTCACGAAGCAACGTTCACTGAAAGACCTACAGAAGAGGAGGAGGAGAAGGAGGATGAGGAGGAGCCAATCGGAAAGGCATTCTACCAAATGTTGTCTTCGACACAGAAGCTCCTACACGAGAAGGCAACGGTTTCTCAAATGGATGCCATTGGACACCTAATGGGGTTGAAGTCCCAGTACAACATAAGTCGAGCCTACTTCGATGGTATGTTGGCAGTTATTGGTGAGCTGCTTCCAGAGGGTCATATTCTGCCGAGCAGCTTCTACGAGTCACAGAGACTCCTTCGTGCACTTAAGATGCCGTATGAGCAGATACATTGTTGTACGAAAGGGGTGCATCCTATTTAGGAAAGATCACAAGGATGCAAAGTACTGTCCAAAGTGTAAATCCTCTAGGTATGTGGAGGTAGACAAAGGTGATGGCCAGAAGGAGCAGCTTGAGATCCCCATGAAAGTCCTACGGCACCTTCCGATCATACCGAGGCTCCAACGGCTATTCATGACCGAGGAGTCTGCGAAACAGATGACATGGCACAAGAATAGCATTCGATACAATCCTGACGAGAGTACCCCAGTTAGCTATAGGCTATATAGCCCATATCCATCCGGAGATTCCCCGACGTGTCGATCCGTATGTGATTCGAGTAATGGGGGTATGCATACAAGTACATACGTAGATACACAAGTAACTTGCTTGACTTTTTGGTGCCGCCACGGTTCTGTGGTTCTGCGTGCGTGCACGCATGTGCGGCGCCGAGCTACATTGATACGATGCATGGTAGCACAATATATATAATAATATCATTAGGGGCCAGAGAGAAGAATCGTGGAACAATTTTTTTATTGTATCTTATAATTAACCTTTCTTTTATAACACGGCGGTTTGGACCTCAGAACCATCGACGGATGGTATTCTGGTTTGGGCCTTAAAACCTGGTTAGAGTTCCGGCGGGAACTGGTGGCAACACGTGGCGTCATCGCGAAGCTTGCGTCGAGGCGAAGCAAAGTGGTGAAGAGCTCGTAGCCGTCGGATCAACAGACCTCAAGTTGGACCATTATGCCCCTGGGGCTAGGTTCAGCTAAAATATCTAAGGGTGTGTTGAGAATGTGTAATAGCTCTATAAATAAGATGGAGGCTGCCCCAACCAGCTATCTATCCAGTTTTATACTCTAGTCAGTTTCTATAGGTTTCCCAGACTCTAGTTTGCTACTTTTGTTGTTATTGAGATGCATAGTTTGAGAGATTGATACTTCATCTGTGTTTAATCCTGTCCTCTATAAAGAATCAGACGTGGTTGATCTAGAGCAATAAAGAAATCATTCCTCTAAGATATGAGCCTTTGATTCGCAAGTGATTTTGTTTTGAGTTTTTCCCTTCTCGGTCTCCCTCTCTTTGCTCTTTTGGTGATTTTGTTTTCGTGTGTTTTTTAGCATGGTTTGAGTGGGGATAAGGGCTAGGATCTTTGAGGACATTCTTGCCAAGTGATTTGGGCAGAATCCTCACGAGCACGGAGATCCACCACTTGTAGGAAATCTCAAGTGTTTTTTAGATCTGGTTAGTTTCCGTGAATTCTAGGTGATGATCTCAAGTGGATAGCTCACAAGCATCCTAGGGAACCCCTCTGCAAAGTTTGAAGTAATTCCTAGTTGATTTGATTCGAATTTGTTTTTTGGAACGGAAATTTTGGGGTGCTGCAGATAGAAGTTGGGATAGCCGACTTTAAAGTTTGGATAGCCGACATTGGGATGGTAAAATTTTCTTTGGGTGATGATCTTTGGAGGATACTCACACATGTCCTTGGGAACACCTGCAAAATTTGGGGTGATACCGAGTCCGTTTGGTCCATTTTTGAATTTTAGAAAAATGTTTTTCGAAGTGCTACACCAGGAAAGTTGGGATAGCTGACCTTGAAGTTGGGATGGCCGACTTTCTCTGCCCAAGTTGGCTAGACTGACCCTAAGGTAGGCTAAGCCGACCTAGGGGTTGAGTTTTGGGTTTTTGCCCCCCCATTTTGCATCGTGGGTTGCTCCGTGGTGCGTCCAGGTGTTCCACTGTGTTTTGAGTGCATCTAATCACTAGTTGATTAGTGTGTGCTCTCTCGGAGTTTTCTAGTGCTTTTGGTGAGACTTGGGGACAGCGGCCAAGCTCCAAATGAAAATTTTCTGGCTCCCATTCACTACCCCATATTTTAACATCGTTGTCGGTTCAAAAACCCCTTTACTGCTGGATTTTGAACTGACAATGGTATACCGACAGTGATGTGGGATTGACATCACCGTCAGTTCTTATGAACCGACAGTGATGTGAACAGGCAGTGATGTAGTTTCTAGGAAAGCCAAAAAATTCATTAAAAAAATTGGTAATTTTTTTAATACAAGGAGAGGCCCCACTGGACAGCCGCATGGTCATCCATGGCAAGTCACAAGTCAAGCGATTTTTCGCCCAAAAAACGCGTGCTTCGCGGCCACCGGCGACCGAACCCCTGTCGTCCTGCTTCGCGTCTTTGTCCCCTAACCACTCCACCTGTAAGTTGTTTGTGTCCAAATGAGATTTTCGTCCTAGCCATTTTATGTTCATCTAATTTTGAAATTAGTATTTGGGATCCTAAACGAATTCAAATGAAAAAGTTGTCAACTATAAAGTTTTATAACTTTTCGAGATCTACAACTTTCATTTTGGCAGTTTCTCCATCCGAGGTCGCTTACAAAATTAAAATTTTAAATTTGAGAAATTCAAACGTAGTTTTCCATGACAAGATGATTTCAAATAAAAAGTTATCAACTACAAAGTTTCATAACTTTTTGAGATCTACAAATTTTGTTTTTGCTGTTTGTCAATTGAAATTTTAATTTTTTTTGAAATTTAAATGTAGTTTTCCTTGAGAAGATGGTTTCAAATAAAAAAGTTGTCAACTACAAAGTTTCATAACTTTTTGGAATCTACAACTTTTATTTTGATAGTTTCTCCATCTGTGGTCGTTTACAATATTTAAATTTCAAATTTTAGAAATTCAAATGTATTTTTTCTTGACAAGATGATTTCAAATCAAAAAGTTGTCAACTACAGAGTTTCATAACTTTCCGAGATCTACAACTTCTAGTTTGATCATTTGATCATTTATTCATCTGACATAGTGATAGTAACATTGTTCAGAAATGTTATATATCCCCCTTATTGTTTATGAAACTATAAAAGAGATAGGTAAATTTTGTGAAAATTGTTATTACCACTTTATCAGATGAAAAAATGACCAAAATAAAAGTTGTAGATCTTGATAAGTTCTACAACTTCTATGTTCTTGATTTTTTGAGCTGAAATCATTTAGTATTCCAAAATGACGTTTGAAGTTGTTATTTTTCGAAATTCAAAATTCAAATAGATAAAACACAGTCACATGAAAAGATGGATAAAATAATAGCGGAAAGAACATAATAAATTGATAGAGCATGATTTTGAATTTTTTTTAAAAAAAATCATCAAATTTGAAGTTAGTACGAGGGAGAAAGACTAGTTACAAGTTTTAGCTAGGGATTAAAAAGAGAAATCAGAGTTCTTCAATAATTTCAAATTTTAATTTCAAACAGCATTTTCATGTAGTAAATGATCTCAAATAAAAAAGTTTTCAACTACAAAGTTGCATAACTTTTCAAGATCTATAACTTTTATTTTAGGCGTTTCTCCATCTGATGTCGTTTGAAAAATTCAAATTTAAAATTTTAGAAATCAAACGTAATTTTCGTTAGATAGATTATTTCAAATAAAAATATTTGGACATCAAAACGATCTCAAACTAAAATAGTTGAAACTACAAAGATGTAGATATCGTCGAGTACTACAATTTTGATATAAAATTCGTCTTCATCGGACATCATATGAGAAACTTATGAAGTTTGCAGCATATCACTGTCGGTTCAAGCCACAAACCGACAGTGATAGTATCAGTGTCGGTTCTTGGCTAAAACCGTGATGACCCAATATCATTGCTGATTATTGGTTAAAACCGTCAATGATATGAACCGACAGTGAATACCCGAATATCAGTATCGGTTGGTCCTATCACTGCCGGTTTTAGTCAAAAACCGGTAGTGATGGTCTATCACTGTCTACTACTGCTGGTTTTTTAAAATTCGGCAGTAATGTCCAATTCTATAGTAGTGATTCACCTCCTCTCTGATCACCTTTCTCGGTGCTTCAAAGATCAAGGTAAGGGTTGGCTACGAAGCCTTGCCTTGAATCATATGGTGAGTCAGCAGTGAAAACCGTTTTCATGGCACACAGCCGTCCGTATAGTGTATGATCCGACAGAAAAAACCATACTGATTTTCACCTTATCATACACCGAACCAGTGAAAAATATTTTCACCGCCTATTTTGTGCCCCACCACCGGTAAAAAAATTCTCTCATGTTCTAGAAGATTATATTATTTGTTAAGGACTAAATTTACCAAAACCATAAATGTGTTGCACATACAATTCTCTCTAAATTTGATACCTAATCAACTTTTACCCCTGTCGTTACGATGTACTCCGAGGGCTCCCACGCTTAGTCTTTGTCATAGTTGGTCAATATATAAACGCTCCCCGAGTAGCTTGCGTGCGGGACAGGATGACGAAAGTATATCTGTTATTGCTTCTATTTGACATGACACATTATAAATAAATTAGATATGGATAGATTTTGTTTTTTTCTTGCATTTGTAGCTAGCATATGCGTGACTTGAAAGCTGAAAACAGAAGCAAGAGCGAGCTAAAGATATGGGAACGCTATGCACGTTACCGAGATGGAGCTCGGATTGGTTCGAACATGCATTACGCATACGGCTAATAACCAATCTACGTGGCTGCATATAGACACTGAATTGAGTTTAGTAGTCAAAAGGGACTTCATTGTTATTGTTATGGTTATTATACTATCAAACATATACCTGTGTGCATGGTAAGGAACTGAAAAAGAATAGTATAGGAATCGGATCATCGCGAGATGCGTGCTATTTTAATTCATATGAGTGCGGAATAGTATAGGAATCGGATCATCGCGAGATGCGTGCTATTTTAATTCATATGAGGGCGGGTCTTGCATCCGGATCACATAAGAGATTCGTATAGGGACCACGGGAGACACGCTCTTTGCCGAGTGCTCGGCGCTTTACCGAGTGTCGAAACACAGCACTCGGCAAAGAGGTAGTTTGCCGAGTGCCGCACTCGGCAAAGGCGGCACTCGGCAAAGAGGGACACTCGGCAAACATCCTATTTGCCGAGTGTCAGGCACTCGGCAAAGAATAACCCTCGACAAAATACCTCAGGCAACGCCGGTGGCCCCTCCGTCATCCTTTGCCGAGTGCTGGCCGTTAGCACTCGGCAAACGTGCTGTCTTTGTCGAGTGCTGCAAGTCTGGCACTCGGCAAAGAGGTTCCTTTGCCGAGTGCCAATTCCGACACTCGACAAAGTATTTTTATTTTTTTTATTTTTGTTTTCAAATTTTTTTCTATGGCATTTATACAGTACCTTGAAGCACATGTTCCAATTTAGAACTTTTATATGACTTTTTGGTATATTTTTTAAATTTTTTATGTTTACTTGAATTTTTCTCGAAAAAGTAAATTTGAACTGCAGGTGCATGAAATATTGGAGTTTAGCGATTCAAAAAATGGTATTTATGTTTTTTAGTGTATTTTGAGGCCGTGTGCAGGGACATTCGTGAAATTTTGAACATCTGTTTCACGAAACATGACCACCAACTTGTTAAAAAAGTGTTTTTTAATTATATAAAATGCAAACGAAGTCCGAAAATCACGAAACTTGTCGAGGTGTTGTGTCATCGCATGTAGAGGCTGTGGTAAAAAATTTAGAAGTTTCCGAGCAATTTGTGACGTACGATGCCTAAAACCCCGATCGTCTTCATCGGCGCTGCGGTCCTGCCTGCACAGCGTCGCCTCGCCACTGCCCCACTAGCCTGACTCCACCGCCACCCTAGGTATAAATAACCTCTCTTCCATATCGTTGTCGTAGATCGGTGTAACCTAGTTAGGCGTCTCCCGTTCGAAACAGATATGGTTGGAGGTATACGGATCTTCGCATACCTAAGACCGTATCTGTTTCAGATTGTCCACTTTTTTGGACAGCCCGTGGATGCGTAGATGGGGTAGTTTCCATGTTCTGCTTTGATCCGAGATAGAGTTTCGACACCACCTCCCTGTTGTTCTCCGGATAGACACTCTCCCTTCCAGGATGTGTATCGGGAGAACAACGGGGAGGTGCTGCTGAAATTCTGTCTCGGATCAGAGTAGAGCATGTAAACTAACCTCATCTACGTATTCGCGGGTGGGATTAGGACCTATCCTCACCCATTAGACAGTAGGCACGCCGTTCAGATGCAATTGGTGGTTATATTACTCGCTCATGTATATGCTAGAGGATGGATAACCGTGAGTGGATGTACACGGGCCACCCAAGTCAGGCTGAAATCACCCCTGAATGGATGGACAAGACCGAGGGTTTCTTGAACCAAGCATTTGGCAAGGCAGCTAATGGAGCGAGAGACACATTCTATCCCTGTAGCGAATGCAGAAACAGGAAAAGAAAAACAAGGAAGATCATGGGGGAACATCTTTGCAAGTATGGATTTATGCCAAACTATACCCAGTGGGTGTTCCATGGTGAAGCCCATCGTACTAGAGAGGAGGTGGTGAGACCATGCTTGGAGGCGTTTGATGCTGATGGCAGGGTAGCAGGATGGTTAGGTGACTTTCACGAAGCAACGTTCACTGAAAGACCTACAGAAGAGGAGGAGGAGAAGGAGGATGAGGAGGAGCCAATCGGAAAGGCATTCTACCAAATGTTGTCTTCGACACAGAAGCTCCTACACGAGAAGGCAACGGTTTCTCAAATGGATGCCATTGGACACCTAATGGGGTTGAAGTCCCAGTACAACATAAGTCGAGCCTACTTCGATGGTATGTTGGCAGTTATTGGTGAGCTGCTTCCAGAGGGTCATATTCTGCCGAGCAGCTTCTACGAGTCACAGAGACTCCTTTGTGCACTTAAGATGCCGTATGAGCAGATACATTGTTGTACGAAAGGGGTGCATCCTATTTAGGAAAGATCACAAGGATGCAAAGTACTGTCCAAAGTGTAAATCCTCTAGGTATGTGGAGGTAGACAAAGGTGATGGCCAGAAGGAGCAGCTTGAGATCCCCATGAAAGTCCTACGGCACCTTCCGATCATACCGAGGCTCCAACGGCTATTCATGACCGAGGAGTCTGCGAAACAGATGACATGGCACAAGAATAGCATTCGATACAATCCTGACAAGATGGTACATCTAGCTGATGGTGAAGCATGGAAAAGCTTTAATCGCAAGCATGGTGGTGGTGGTGGTCATGGTGGTGGTGGTGGTGTGGTGTTGGTGGTGGTGGTCACGGTGTTGTGGTGCTCATGGTGGTGGTGGTGTGGTGGTGGTGGTGGTCATGGTGGCGATGTGGTGGTGGTGGTGATGTGGTGGTGGTGGTGGTGGTGGTGAAGTGTTGGTGATGGCGGTGATGTGGTGGTGGTGGTGGTAGTGGCGGATATTTATCTTGCATATTTATCTCTTCTCTTATCGCTCACGTGCAATCTCTTCTATTTTGTGCAGCATTAATCGGGGGCGGCGTCGAACCACCTTGGAGGGTCACCGGGATCGCACGTTGGGCCATCCCAACCCAGACCGTCGCCGTGAGCTTCAAATGACAGCCGTTGTGATATAATGTACTTGTGAACTTTGTGAACTATGCTTGTGTGTTTGGACTTTGGATTTGGGAGTCGAGATTGTGATACTTGTATGCTATGTTTGTGTTTGTGGTGGATTGTGATATATATATATATATATATATATATATATATATATATATATATATATATATATATATATATATATATATATATATATGATGTATATCTTGTTTGCAACGATGGAAGACTAAAAACCAAAAAAAATTTGAATTTTTTCACTTCTTTGCCGAGTGTCATGACTATGACACTCGGCAAAGCTGGGAATCCGGGACACTAAGCTTCCCAGCTTTGCCGAGTGCCATGGTCAAGGCACTCGGCAAAGAAAATTAAAAAAAAACTGCTTTGCCGAGTGCCTACCTACAGCACTCGGCAAAGAAAATCCAAAAAAAAGAAAACAAGCTTTGCCGAGTGCCGAGTGCCGACGCGTGGCACTCGGCAAAGGGGCCGTCACCGTGACCGGGCCATCGGCGACTTTTCTTTGCCGAGTGCCCGACATGCGGCACTCGGCAAAGAAGCCTTTGCCGTGAAGGGATATGCCGACAGCTCTTTGCCGAGTGCAGCACTCGGCAAAGGCTTTGCCGAGTGCAAAGCCTTCTTTGTCGAGTGCAATTGCACTCGGCAAAGCACGCGTCTGCTGTAGTGAGGGCACGACCCAATAATATATATTGAACCGGATTTCGTATCCGTCATCGCTAGATGCGTGTTATCCTAACTTGTATAAGTATGAGCCATGTATCCGGATCACATACAAGACGGAGGGCATGAGTGCAGTTTGGGAACTTAAAATATGTGGGATGGAAGAAACACTCCACTGCCCGCGTAGTAGGGAAGGTGGACATAAAAATGGATGGAGAGAATTTTTGCATCTTTAATATTAGTCCAGCGATCGTGCTCGTGCGTTGCAACAGAATCCAATACATACAAGAATCAGACTCCGTATCATCGGTAGACACGAATTGTTCTATCTTGTACAAGCCCAGGTCATGAGTCTGTCACATATTTGATATGTAGGGCATGACCCAATATGTATTGCAATAGGATCTTGTATCAATCATAAAAAAAAAACCGGGCAGAGGGAAACTCGCTCTTGACTGTCCGGGTAGGTAGGGGGAGGTGGAAGAAAAAATATAATGAAAATTTGACTCTTTAATATTAAGTATAGATATAGATATAGAGATAAATATAGATATAGACATAGATATAGATATACATATATAGATATAGATATTGTGGGGAATGGTGGAAGAGTTCTGTATCTTTTAACCTTGATTTAATGCAACAAACCAAAATCCCACTATGAAAATGAAACTCCGTATTGGGACAAAAAAATTTCTCTCAGGACATCTATTTTTTTTTTGAACATGTTATATAGTAAGAATGAATTTGGGTGCATGGAAGGGAGTTCCATGTATAGATTAAGGGGTGTTTGGGACTACTCCACAAACGCCACTGTGGGGCAACTCCATAAAAAACTAAGTTTATAGAGCACCTCTTTAGCTGCTCTCATAACTCCACATTTTTCCTCGAACAGAGTGCGTAGAGCTAAAATCGTTTGGCTAAAAAATGTGGAGCACAGCTGAAAAACGTGGATCGGAGTAGTCCCAAACACCCTCTAAATGTGTTGTAATAATCCAATGGAATATTTTTCTTCACATCTAAATGTTTAGTTACACCAGTTCTATTTAGAAATTACACAAAAATAGTCACGATAACATTAGTATAAATTGGGTAAAAATTGAGCATATGAATTGGCATCAAACAATAGTAAAGCTACACTTCATTTGACTGATTTAAGGCTTCCACTCACTCGAATTTTTCTGCCCAATTCAAGAATGTCACGCTAACTCTACAAAAGTTTGGGTTAGGTTTGAGAGTTCAGAGGCTTACCCGAATCCAACGGGTTTAGAAGGATTATCGGTGGAGAAGGCCATCCTGGCGGTGGTGGCGAGTATGGGGTGACGGAGAAAGGCAGTTGGGCAGGCCAATGGTGAGGGCGCGTGGGAGATAGCCCAACGATCTCCACTAGGTTAGCGTGGCGGCGAGGCACCACTAGAGGCCAAACTGGAGGCGGTGGCAGCGGTAGAGCTCGGCCAAAGATATGTTAATGCACTAGTGCATAGTATATTTTTCCAATACTATTTTAACCTTTGATTTGTTTAGTGTTGCTATTTCTAAGGTAAGAAGAGTTTTGCGTTCTAGGTTTTAATTCTATCAACTAATCTAGCAAGCTAAGACTAGAGCGGTAAAGCACACATCAAGAAATACAATAAATGGGTTAGATAAGAAAAATTCATGTAGATTAATCTTTTCCAATAAACTATAAAAAAAATTAACGTTTTCCAGTTGGATCTACATGGCTCAGGTACATTGATTATGCGTTGTACCTATTTCCAATCCTTGTTTCGTGCCTTTTCGCTGACTATTTGTGTCAGTTATAATACCTACTGCACTTGCTTGCTGTACGTTGACTATACACATATATACATCTACATAGGAGCTCTAAGACATAGTGATGGCAATACTCATCTAAGATGGAGCTGGCTCCACGGCATCGATAGGAGCTAGCGCTTGTGGTGCCAACCCTGGCCCACATCGATGACTTCTTGAGCAACGTGACTGTAAATGTCGTGGCTGGCGGGGTGGCAGTGGCAGAAGCTGCGCAGGGCAGAGTTCGCGGCCGTGGTGGCAGTGGCCGAAGCGGCAGCTGCAACTGCAGCGGCGCGCTCGAAACCTGAAATTGGCGAGTGTTTTTGTGTTTGCTGACTATATTTTTTTTAGGCACTCGGCAAATATAGTATTTACCGAGTGCTGAGCTGAAAACACACGGAAAAAAAAACACTCGGTAAACAGAGGGTTTGCCGAGTGTCAGAAAAAACACTCGGCAAAAAGGAGGTTTGCCGAGTGTTTTTTTTTTGCACTCAGCAAAGAAATAAAAAAAAATTCTAAGAAAGAAAGGGAAGAAAAAAATGATTTTTTTTTGTCGAGTGCCCCGATCTGGAACACTCAGCAAACCTCTCTCTCCTAATTAACTCACTCCTCCTCCCCCCCCACACCGCCCCCTCCCTCCCCCTGCACACCGCGCGCCCCTCCCTCTTTCAACTCCTAGCTCCCTCTCATTGCCCCCTCCCTCCCCCCAGCTCCCTCTCCCTACCCTCCCCGCCGGCGGCCGGCCCTTGCCGGCGCACCTCCTCCCTCCCCTCCCATCCCCTCGCCTCGCCTCGCCTCGCCTTGCCTCGCATCGCCGGCGCCCCTCCCCTCAAATCCCAACCGATGCCCCTCCCCTCCTCTCCCGGTGCCCCCTCCCCTCGCCGGCGCCCCCTCCCTTGCTCCCGGCGCCCCCTCCCCTCCTATCCCGGCCAGCGTCCCCTCCCCTCCTCTCCCAGATCCGGCACCCCTCCCCCTCTCTCGGCGGCGGCGCCCCCTCCCCTCCTCTCCCAGATCCGGTGCCCCTCCCTCTCTCACGGCGGCGCCGCCCCCTCCCCCCTCTCTCAACCCACCGCCCCCAGATCTGGCCCTCCCTCTCCCGGATCCGGCCGGTGGCGGCCGGATCTGGGCTCTGATGGCGGGCGGCGTGGTGTCGGCGGCGGCGGCGGCGTGGGGGCATGGTGGTGGTGGCGGCGGCAGGCGGCTTTGGTGATGGTAGTGGTGGTGGCGGACGACAGCTGTGGTGGTGGTGGTGGTGGCAGCGGCGGCGGTGGCAGACGACTTTGGTGGTGGTGGTGGTGGCCGGCGGCTGTGGTAGCTGGATGTGGTGGTGGTGCCCGACGGCTTCCTTTTTTATTTTTTCCTGAAAAATGTTTGCCGAGTGTTTTTTGGGCACTCGGCAAAGTATTTGCCGAGTGTCCGACATAAAACACTCGGCAAACATCGTTTGCCGTTAAAAAATTTCTCAAGTGTCGTTTGCCGAGTGTTTTTGGGGCTTTGCCGCCATAGTGGCGCTGGCGAACACGACGGAGATGCCGACGGCAACAACTGTGGCTAACTTGCAGGAAGCGCCGTTAAAGCTGGAGTTAGAAGTGGAAGCAGTTGTAACTGCGATTGAGGCAGTAAGGGCATCGGTGGAAGAATCAGTGGCAACAATCAAGAGGGTGCTGTTAACGTTAGGGGCAGCAAGGAGCGTGTGATTCCATGGATCGATCGAGGGTCACAGTGAGTGACAAGAGATGCATCTCTTTGTTTGGTTCCAAGGACTAATTTTTAGTCCCTATCATATCAAATATTTAGACACTAATTTAGTGTATTACACATAGAATAATTATTAAACTAATTGCATAGATGGAGACTAATTTACAAGATGAATCTATTAAACCGAATTAGTCTATGATTTGACAATGTGATGCTACAGTAAACCTATGCTAATAATGGATTAGTTAGACTTAATAGATTTGTCTTGCAAATTAGTCTCCATCTATGCAATTAGTTTTATAATTAGCACAAGTTTAGTCCTCCTAATTAGCATTCGAACGTTCGATGTGATAGGTACTAAACTTTAATCCTAAGAAAACATTTTTTGCATTCTATTAACTTAATTCATGTGAACAGTAGATAAATCATCACTATCGGAAACAGCAGATTTATCGAGTGCATTCCATCGGGCACTCGGCAATAAAGTTGTTTGCCGAGTGCTGCAGAAACAACACTCGGCAAAGTAATTACACTCGGTATACCAAACTCATTGTTGAGTGCTGAAAAAAGACCACTCAGCAAACTAGGAAAAAACACTCGGCAAAACAGAGATACTCTGCAAAAAACCACCATGTGGACATCCATCAGTTAGTGTGGCGGCCATTAGGTGATTGTCGAGTGTCCGTTAGTGGCACTCGGCAAAGAAGTAAGTTTGCCGAGTGTTTTTCTTTAGCACTCGGTAAATAAATAATTTTGCCGAGTGTTTTTTTGGCACTCAGCAAATAAATAAGTTTTTTTTCTCCTAACCTTGAAACTTTATCTACTCTCCACATACAATATGTGGTACTCCATGTTAAGATTTGGTATATTTCTAGATCTGTTTGCTATATTTAATTAATTTATTGAATTTTAAGGAATTTTTTTGGTATAAGTCAAATTTGAACTGCAAGTGATTCAAATAATAGAATAAAATGAGTAGAAAAATATTATTCATGTTATTGAGTCCGGTGTGAGGCCTTACTTGGGAAATGAAAAGAAATTTCAAACATCTTGTTCACGAAACACGACCACGAACGTGTGGTCGAATGGTTTTTAAATTCTAAAAAAGCAAACGAAGTCTGAAAATCATGAGATTTGTCAAGATCTCATGATATCATACG
The DNA here is from genome assembly GCF_019320115.1 of Miscanthus floridulus. NCBI lineage: Eukaryota > Viridiplantae > Streptophyta > Magnoliopsida > Poales > Poaceae > Miscanthus > Miscanthus floridulus. Next base: position 76,428,605 of record NC_089588.1, read on the forward strand.
TTGAGGCCATAGTAAAAAATTGAGAAGGTTTCACACAATCTGTCACGTACGATGTTTACAAATTGAAGTATCTCAGAAGAAGAATCGTAGCGTTGAGAAGAATTCGGTAGGATTTGGAGTCAAAGTGACGGTCAAATTGGGGTTTGACTTCAAAACTTTTTTGTATAGGCAATAGAGAACATAGATTGATTCATGTGTAATTTTGATAATTTTTTGGATCTGTTTGATAATTTTAATTTATTAAGTGCAATTATAGGTTTTTAATTGATATAGATTGAATTTGAGCTATAACTGCAGGAAATAATAAGTTTTTTTTCTCGTCTGTCCAAAAAACTTTTTTTACTCTCCACATACAACATGTGGTACTCCATGTTAAGATTTGATATATTTCTAGATCTGTTTGCTATATTTAATTAATTTATTGAATTTCAAGGAATTTTTTGGTATAAGTCAAATTTGAACTGCAAGTGATTCCAATAATAGAATAAAATGACTAGAAAAATTATATTCATGTTATTGAGTACGGTGTGAGTCCTTACCCGAAAAATAAAAAGAAATTTCGAACATCTTGTTCACAAAACACGACCACGAACGTGTGGCCGAATGGTTTTTAAATTTAAAAAATAGCAAACGGAGTCTGAAAATCATGGGATTTGTCAAGATCTCATGATATCATATGTGGAGGCTGTGGTAAAAAATTGAGAAGGTTTCGCACAATGTATCATGTACGATGTTTACAAACCGAAGTATCTCAGAAGAAGAATCGTAACGTTTAGAAGGATTCGGTAGGATTTGGAGACAAAGTGATGGTCGAATTGGGGTTTGACTTCAAAACTTTTCTGTATAGGCAATAGAGAACATAGATTGTTTCGTGTGAATTTTTAGTAATTGTTTTGATCCGTTTGATACTTTTAGTTTATTAACTACAATTATAGGATTTTAATTGATAAAAATTGAATTTGAGCTATAACTGCATGAAATAATGGAATAATATTCATAGAAAAATCAAATATGCATTTTTGAGTGAATTTGACAAGGTATTTTCAAAGTGCATCAGAACAAATTTAGTAAAACACGTTATGGAAAAGGAGAAGAAATATGCATGAAATATGAATTAGGTTTATCGAGTGCCCCTGGTCTGGCACTCGACAAATAGTATAGTTGCCGAGTGTCATCTAAGGGACATTCGGCAAAGTCCCTCACCGGCTCCACCACACATAGTTTTCTAGCGTATGCCAAGTGCCCCGATCTAGCACTTGGCAAAGGCTAGGTTTGCCGAGTGCTAGATCACGGGCACTCAGCAAACCATTTTGATTTATTGTGGGTTGACCACCCCAGCGCCTCACACACACGCACGTGACACACACAGCACACACAACACCCACAGCCACGTGCGCCTGCTAGCCCCGCATCCACGTCTTGCTACGCCAGCCGCTGGCTTCCCATGTCCGGTGCCCGGCCTCCCGCGCCTGCCCCTGCATGCCACTGCCGGTCCCACGCCCGTCCCTGTCTCGCTCTAGTGGTTGCCACCGGCCGCCTCGCTCGGCTGCGCCTTTGCTGGCTCGCAGCGTTGTGCGCTCGGCCGCGCCCCTCTCGCTCTCTTCCAAGCACCCAAGCTGAGCATGAGCAGGTGAGCCGCCCCATGCGCAGCCACCCTCGCCAACCCATGCACCCTCCCCTTGGTGCCCTGCCCCGTGGCCACCGGCCCCTACACCACGCCCACAGTCGCCACGCCACGGCCGCTGGCCCTACTGCCCCTGTGCCTCGATCAGGTAAGCACCCTGTGATTCTAGAATGACTAATCATTGCAACATTATTTTGTAAGCAACCTATTTAGCAACATTACTTTATCTGGTGACACTAACATAGCAATGTGTCAATGTTAGTACCCCATAATAGTTGATAGAAACATAAAGATGTTATTGCTCTTAAGGCACTACTTTCGCACTTTGCAGCTAATTGAATGCACTGGAATTTGATATCATTGTGTGAGCATCATTTATTTAGCACAGTTCCATCTGTTTTCACATGAAATAGTTACATGTTTTGGGGCATATGATGTGTCAAATGAGGATGAAGCTGCATAGCAAATGCTAACATGATTTTGTCTACTAGGATTGGAAGCAGAATAAACTCTTGTGTACTTTCATATCTGAATCTGGATAGTACCTGCTATTGCTAGATGTTCGATTAGATTTTATTCTTAGTTTGATCTGATGGTCTGATGAGTGTTATATTGTTGTGTATGTGGTTGTCGGCCATCGTGCCGTTGGTTTATTGTAGGTTTTGGTTACCTCACCGTGCAGGGGAGGTGTTGCCAAAATTTACAATTGACACTATTATGTTCCTTTATTGCAGGAGAGGCTATTGCAAAGATCATTCCCCACTATCCTCGACTTGTCACTTTGTAGGACAGCAAGGTGAGGCATCATACAACCCTCTTTTCGTATGGTGTTCGTATATCACGTAACCTAGCTAGGCATCTCCTGTTCGAAAGAGACACGATTGAAAATATTTAGATCTTTGCATATCTATAACCGTATCTGTTTTGAATTGTCCATGTTTTTTGGATAGCCCGAGTATGTGTAGATGGGGTTAGTTTCCATGCTATACTCTGATCTGAGATAGAATTTCAGCAGCATCTCCCTATTGTTCTTCGAATACGCAATCTCCCTGCCAGGACATGTTTTTGGAGAACATCGTGGAGGTGCTGCCGAAATTCTATCTCGGATGGGAGTAAAGCATGGAAACTGACCCCATCTACACATCCTCAGGTGGGATTAGGACCTATCTTCACCTATTAGACTGCCATGTAGGAACCTGTAGATGCAATTGATTTTTATATTACTTGCTGATATGTTAGAGGATGGATGACCGTGAGTGGATGTACACGGGCTGCTCTAGTTAGGGTTTGTTGACCGATGAATGGATTGAGAAGACCGATGATTTCTTGGAACTAGCATTTGCAAGGGTTAAAGGAGCACGTGCCACTTTGTGTCCCTGCAGCATTTGTGCAAACACGCGTCGACAAATAAAGGTGGTCATGGGTACACATCTTTGCAAGAATGGATTTACGACAGACTATACCCGGTGGATCTACCATGGTGAATCCGATCATGTGAGGGACGAGGTCATGACACAATGCATCGAGGATTATGATGCTAGAGCTAGGGTAGGAGACATGTTAAATGACTATAATGAAGCACACTTTGATGAAGGACATAGGGAGGAGGAGCCAGAGCCAACCACAAAGGCGTATTATGATATGTTGTCTACGGCATAGCAACCCCTTCATGAGCATGCCAAGGTTTCTCAACTAGATGCCATTGCATGCCTAATGGCCATAAAGTCCCAATTTAGCTTGAGTCAAGAAACCTTTGATGTTATGCTGACAGTTGTTGGTAGCCTACTCCTGGATGGTCACATCCTACCAAAGAGCATGTATGAGGCACAGAAACTCCTTCATGCACTTAAGATGCCATATGAGCAGATACATGCTTGTCCCGAAGGGATGCATCTTATTTAGGAAAGAACATACGGAAGCAAAGTACTATGTGAAGTGTAAATCATCTAGGTTCCTGGAGGTAGACTCTGGTGATGGTCGGAAGAGGCAGCATGCCACCCCTGTTAAGATCCTACAGTACCTTCCATTCATACCGAGGATCCAACGGCTTTATATGACTGAGGAATCCGTGAAACATATGACATGGCACAAATACGGATGTCGATACAATCTTAAGAAGCTGGTACATCCATCCGATGGTGAAGCATGGACAAGGTTTGATATGATTCATCATGAAAAAGCTCTAGAGGCTCATAATGTACGTGTTGCGCTGGCAACAAATGCGTCTCTGATGTTCATTTGGTTGACGAAGGGTGGCAAGTATTCTTCATTCAACAAACATAAAAAATTCCTCCCTCTTGACCATCAATTCAGACGAGACATCAAGAACTTTACAAAAGATGTAGTAGTTGAAGGCCCTTCACCCTAGATCATGATTGGTGCTACGGTTTGTGCTTAGTTAGACGCTCTCAAGGTCAATGACCAAGGAGATCATTTTCTGGGATATGGTGAGAAACATGCATGGACTCACAAGTCGTGCTTGTGGAACCTCCCTGATGAGGACATGACACTCATGCATATGACCATGTTTGGTGCATGGTATGGAGGGTTAGGAGGCCAGCAAGGGTGTCCAAGTCAAGAAGGAGGCCCGAGCCTAATTCGTTTTGAGTCTCCGAAGTGGAGGCCCAAAGCAACTAAAGTTCGAGCCCATCTCGGAGTCCAGGAGCAACACGTACCAAAAACGATGCCCAAGTCGCATACAGTGTCCGTTTTGGGTGTTCTTTATATGGTTGGAAAGATAATTTCATGGAGCTTCCAATGGCACCAGTCCCACCTTAAAATTTGATCGGAGTCAATGGGAATTGAAGAAACAAGTGGACGTCCAGAATCTGTCAGGGTGTTGCTCCACCGTCGGCGACAACTTAATTTTGAGGTGATATCGTTCTTAAGTGATCCTTTTCATACTTTTGAGAATAGATTGCTACCTAAAGATGTTATATTAATTAGGAACATTGGAGAGTGTCAAGAGGGACTTAGAGGAAGAGGTGGAGGCGATGATGACCAGCAAGGACGTCCAACAAAAACCGGAGGCCCGGTCCAACATGATTTCGAGTCTGCCTCGGCCTCCAGGACCAGTCTGCCTTAAACTGGTCACCCAGGACGCATTCGGAATCTGTTTTCAACGATCGACATATGGTTGGAAAGCTAATTTGATAAGGAAGCCAATCCAAGTGGTCTCATGTCAAAAGCCCTTCAGAATCAATAGGGATCGTCAAAAACAGAGTCCGAATGCGTCCTAGGTGACTAGTTTAAGGCAGACTGGTCCTAGAGGCCGAGGCAGACTCGAAATCATGTTGGACCGGGCCTTCGATTTTTATTGGACGTCCATGCTGGTCATCATCGCCTCCACCTTCCTCTAAGTCCCTCATGACACTCTTCAATGTTCCTAATTAATATAACATCTTTAGGTAGCAATCTATTCTCAAAAGTATGAAAAGGATCACTTAAGAACGATCTTACCTCTAAATTAAGTTGTCGCCGACGGTGGAGCAACACCCTGACAGATTCTGGATGTCCACTTGTTTCTACAATTCCTGTTGACTCCGATTGAATTTTAAGGTGGGACTAGTGCCATTGGAAGCTCCATGAAATTATCTTTCCATCCATATAAAGAACGCCCAAAACGGACACTGTATGCGACCTGGACTCCGAGACGGGCTCGAACTTTAGTTGCTTTGGGCCTCCACTTCGGAGACTCGAAACGAATTAGCCTCGGGCCTCCTTCTTGACTTGGACACCCTTGCTGGCCTCCTAACCCTCCATACCATGTGCCAAACATGATCATATGCATGGGTGTTATGAACGTTTAGAGGACAGCCATAATAATACAAACATTTTCTCATGTTCCTCAAAGAAACAAGTTCACTTTCAAGAAGGGGAGCATTGTTGGTTGCTACCTATGTCTGCTAGACCATCTATTCCTGCATTGTCTTTGGTTAGTTCTAATCTTTTGTAGGATAGTGTTGACATACATCGTGTACATTCGGATCATGAAGTCTACATGCTTGTTGAAATTTTTATGCGAGATGACATGCTAGAAACTTGGAAACATGGTCACGTTCCTTCTCACAATTATTTCAGTTCCCTTTGTCTTCGCAACCCCATTCTCCTATATATTGTGCAGGATCAGTTTCACGCACAATCGATGCCGAGGACAGCTTTTCGTCAAGAAGGGGAGGATGATGAGGACATGACACCCATGCATATGACCATGTTTGGCGCATGGTATGGAGGGTTAGGAGGCCAGCAAGGATGTCCAAGTCAAGAAGGAGGCCCAACGCTAATTCGTTTTGAGTCTCCGAAGTGGAGGCACAAAGCAACTAAAGTTCGAGCCCGTCTCGGAGTCCAGGAGCAGCACGTACTAAAAATGATGCCCAGGTCGCATACAGTGTCCGTTTTGGGTGTTCTTTATATGGATGGAAAGATAATTTCATGGAGCTTCCAATGGCACCAGTCCCACCTTAAAATTTGATCAGAGTCAATGGGAGTTGTAGAAAAAATTGGACGTCCAGAATCTATCAGGGTGTTGCTCCACCGTCGGCGACAACTTAATTTAGAGGTGAGCTCGTTCTTAAGTGATCCTTTTCATACTTTTGAGAATAGATTGCTACCTAAAGATGTTATATTAATTAGTAACATTGAAGACTGTCATGAGGGACTTAGAGGAAGAGGTGGAGGCGATGATGACCAGCAAGGACGTCCAACAAAAACTGGAGGCCTGGTCCAACATGATTTCGAGTCTGCCTCGGCCTCCAGGACCAGTCTGCCTTAAACTGGTCACCCAGGACGCATACGGACTCCGTTTTTTACGATCCACATATGGTTGTAAAGATAATTTGATAAGGAAGCCAATCCAAGTGGTCTCATGTCAAAAGCCCTTCATAATCAGCAGGAATCATCAAAACAAGTCAGCATCCAGAATCTGCCAGGGTGCTGCGACACCGTCTTTTGGTCTGTTATACCGTGTATTGTGTTTGGGCCCATTCGGGGGCACATCCATGGTAGGTGACGACCCTAAGACCATTATAATCATACGCCGCTGCCGCTATTAGGTTTTGGGTTTTGCTTAGATTATTCTGTCAAGAACAGTTTCGCCATTCATCGGTTTGTGAGACCCCAACTTCGTGAGATTAATCATTCATCTGCAATTTGGTTGTGTTCTTTCTTATTCTTGCTTGTGTTCTTTGTTGCACAGACAGGGATTAGCCTTCTTGGCTAGGTCAACCTGGTCCATGACTTGGTTGATAACCAAAGGAGTTGTGGTGCTAAGATTGCAGGGTTTGATCTTTCGATCTGAAGCCGGATCGGTGTGTCATTCTCTGCCACAACGATAGTTACCTCTACCTGACGGAAGATCGGGATCCCTGTTCCCATTACTCCCCTATTTTGATGACCTTCTACTTCCATATAACATTGATGTAATGCACACTAAAAAGAATGTCGTCGAGGTAATTTTTGGTACAATCATGGACATTTCTGATAAGACAAAGGACAATGTTAAGGCTAGAGTGGATCAAGCGAGGTTATGCAATAGACCAAAGCTAGACATGGCGCCTCCCGGAGGTGGGAAGTAATGGAGAAAGCCTAAGGCCAATTTTGTTCTAATGACGGCCCAAAGGAGGAAAGTACTAGAATGGTTCCAAACGTTAATGTTCCCTGATGGGTATGCAGCGAATCTGAAGAGGGGTGTGAACTTAGCTACTTTGCGAATCAATGGGCTCAAGAGTCATGACTACCACATATGGCTTAAGTGGCTACTGTCGGTGATGGTTCGAGGCTATGTCCCTGAGAATGTCTGGATAGTGCTGGTGGAGTTGAGCAATTTCTTCCGCTGGCTTCGTGGGTTACATGCGTGAAAGGGCAGGCGAGGCTGGTTCGCAAGGTCGAGCAGGCCTGGGCTGCTGCTGCTCCCTCTTCTTTCCTTTCTCTTTTATTTGTTGCCAATTTGGTTAGGGTTTATCATAATATTAAGTAAGTTAGTTAAATATCACATAAGGCAAGAGAATCCAAATCACAAATGGGATTAAGGATGCATGCAAGATTTATTTATTTATGAATTTAATTACACATGTGGCATAAAACCAAACTATGCTTATGATCTTAACCTAGTTGGGTCACATCCAATCCAAAACTAGGGTTAGGCTTCTACATATGTCACTCAACATCACATAGGGCTAACACAAAAATTTTGTAGATGTGATTTTTGATGTGTGGATTTTTGGGTTGTTACAGTCCTACCCCCTTAATAGAATCTCGTCCCTGAGATTAAAGCGTAACATACTCTTCGAAGAGGTAAGGGTATCGTAGCCGGAGGTCAGACTCTTCTCCCATGTTGTTCTCTCTCAATGTGGTTGCTCCATTGGATCTTGCACATAGGAATAGTTTTGCTTCGGGTCTCTTTGGTATCTCTACCCAGAATTCTAATAGGATGTTCTTTATACTCGAGAGTGTCTTGAATGTCAAGTGTATCAGTTGGAACTACTTCATTGGGCACTCTCAAACACTTGCGTAGCTGTGAGACATGGAATACAGGATGTACACCCACCAATTCCTCAGGTAGCTCAAGTTTGTAAGCGAGTTTTCCAATCCTTTTGCGGATCTTGTATGGCCCAACAAATCTAGGGGCTAGCTTTCCTTTCACATGAAATCTGACAGTTCCACGTAGCGGGGATACCTTGAGATAGACAAAGTCTCCCACATTGAACTCAAGTTCTCTTCTTCTTTTGTCAGCATAGCTCTTGTATCGACTTTGAGCAATTCTCAAATTCTCCTTTACTTGGGCAACTCCTTCTTCGGCATCTTGAATCTTAGCAGAGTCAAAGAACGATCTTTCACCCGGTTGAGACCACATTAAAGGTGTCTTATAAGGTCTGCCATATAGAGCTTCAAATGGCGACATCTTGATACTGGCTTGGTAGCTATTGTTGTAAGAGAACTCTGCATAGGGTAGGCATTTCTCCCAATCAGAGCCATAATTCAGTACACTAGCGTGAAGCATGTCTTCTAAGATCTAATTTACTCGTTCTGTCTATCCATCTGTCTGTGGGTGGTAAGCGGTACTTAAATCAAGTTTGGTTCCAATGGACTTGTGTAGAGCTTCCCAGAATCGGGACACAAACTGAGGACCACGATCAGATATAATACTAGAGGGAGCTCCATGCAGTCTGAGAATATGCTCAACATATAGATCTACTAATTTTTCAGCATCGGTCTTGGTCTTAACTGGTACAAAGTGAGCAATCTTGGTTAAACAATCAACAATCACCCAGATGGAATCATTGCCTTTCTGTGAACGGGGCAATCCAACTATGAAATCCATGGATATGCTCTCCCATTTCCACTCGGGAACGTCAAGAGGCTTTAGCAATCCTGCAGGCCTTTGATGTTCAGCCTTGACTCTATTACAGGTGTCACATCATGCCACATGTCCCGCAATGTCTGTCTTCATGCCTTTCCACCAAAAGTGTTTCTTCAAGTCTTGATACATCTTTGAACTTCCAGGGTGAATACAGTACTTAGAATCATGGGCTTCAGACAGAATTTCCTCTCATAGTGCTGGATCAGAAGGGACATAGATTCTATCCTTGAACCAGATGGTTCCTTGTTCATCTTCTTGGTGGTTGGTCTTGTAGCCTAGTTTCATCAGACCACGGAGATATTCGATCTCTTCACAACTTTTCTAAGCTTGATGGATGTGATCTGTGAGATCATACTGTATGCGGAGCTCATTCAACAAGTCATGCGGTAGTATCTCAAGTTGGAAATCGTCAAACTCTTCCTTGAGCTCAGGTGGTACAGATTCAGTGATCAAAGTGTGACAGTAACTCTTGTGACTGAGAGCGTCTGCGACTACATTAGCTTTTCCCGGATGATAGTGAATTTCTAGGTCATAGTCCTTGATCAACTCTAGCCATCGGCATTGCCTCATATTTTGATCTTCCTAAGTGAAAAAGTACTTCAAGCTCTTGTGATCTGTATAGATATCACACTTGTTGCCTATCAAGTAGTGTCTCTAGATCTTCAAGGCATGCACAACTGCTGCTAACTCGAGATCATGGGTTGGGTAACGGTTCTTGTGTTCTTTCAACTGTCGAGACGCATATGCTATCACTCTTCCATCTTGCATCAGTACACAACCAAGTCCTTGACGGGATGCATCACAATAGACCACGAAATTTTTGCTGATATTAGGCAATGCTAGCACAGGAGTTGTGGTAAGCTTTTGTTTCAATTCCTGGAAGCTTTGTTCACACTCGGGCGTCCATTCAAACTCCTTAGTCTTCTTCAGAAGGTTGGTCATTGGACAGGCTATCTTGGAGAAGTTCTCGATGAATCGGCGATAATATCTAGCCAATCCCAAGAAACTTCTGACTTCTGTCACATTACGGGGTTGATCCCACTCTTTCAGAGCTTCAATCTTGGCTAGGTGAACTGCGACACCTTCCACTGATAGTACATGGCCTAAGAAAGCAACTTCCTGTAGCCAAAATTCGCATTTACTGAACTTTGCGTAGAGCTGATGTTGGGCTAGTTTCTCAAGCACCGTTCTCAGATGATGTTCATGTTCTTCGGCGGTGGGTGAATAAACAAGGATGTCATCAATGAATACTACCATGAACTTATCCAGATCTTCCATGAAAACCTTATTCATCATGTTCATGAATTATGCGGGAGCATTCGTGAGTCCAAAGGACACCACGGTGAATTCAAATAGCCCATACCTAGTCACAAAAGCTGTCTTTGGGATGTCACTCTCTCGAATCTTCATCTGATGATAGCCAGATCTGAGATCAATATTGGAGAAATACTTGGCACCTCGTAGTTGATCAAGCAAATCATCAATCCTTGGTAGAGGGTACTTGTTCTTGATGGTGACTGCGTTCAAGTTCCGATAATCAATGCACATTCTCATTGAGCCATCCTTCTTCTTAACAAATAGAACGGGGGATCCCTAGGGTGAAGCACTGGGTCTGATATATCCCTTCGAGATGAGCTCATCAAGCTATTTCTTGAGCTCGGCCAGTTCATCAACTGACATGTGATAGGGTCTCTTGGCAATAGGTCCTGTTCTCGGCAAAAGATCAATGATGAACTCTACATCATGGTCTGGTGGCATACCCGGTAATTCTTCAGGGAATACATCGGGATAGTCTCTGACCACAGGCACATCATGAACTGTCTTCTCCTCTTTTTGTGATTCTGAACTCGCTTTAAGGGCACATAGTATAGAGGTGGACTTTTTGGACTGGGGTTCACACCTATTAACTTGGCCTGATGGGTGGGTCACTTGGATGTATCTAGGTGAACATGATATGATACCTCGGTGAATGGTCAGCCAATCCATACCTAAGATGACATCAAGGTTTGTGGAAGGTAACAGGGTTAGGTCGGCTTCAAAGATAAGACCCTCAATGGTAAGACTCAGTCCCTTACAGAAGTGGGTGCACTTTAGGTCTCCTAAAGGTGAACTGGTGATGATAGACTTTTCACGTGGGGTTACAGGCAGGTCATGCTCTCATGCAAACTTGGATGATATGTAAGAACATGTTGCTCTAGAGTCAAATAGAACTGATGCAGTATTGCCGTTAACTAAAAACATACCATACACAACGTCAGGGGCAGCCTGTGCTTCCTCGGTGTCTAGATGGTTGAGACGTCCACGGGTAGCAGATCCCTTGAACTGAGACTTCTGAGCAGTTGAGTTTTGAGGGCACTCACTGGCTTTGTGACCTGGTTGGCCACAAGCAAAGCAGGTGAAAGGCGCACCACCTGTAGGGGTTGGTGCGGGTGCCTTCCAGTTTCTAGTGCTTGGTGTGGAGCGGTTCTGTGCTGGGCGTTCATTCATAGAGCGGGAACGGTTGAAACAGTCCTGAGTGTTGCGGTCCTAAGCATAACGGTCCTGGGTATAACGATCCTGAGCAGGGCGGGAGTATTTGGTGGTGTAGCCTCTACTACCCCTACTCGATCCAGGGTTGTCATCCCTGTTGTGGCGAGAGCGTTCCCTGGGTGGCGCATCTCTGCGGAACCTCTTGCAATCACGGCCACAGAAGGACTCCTCAGGCTTACGCTTCCTCTCCCTGCACTCCTCTCTAGCTTCAGCACGGTCCTTCTCAATCTGAATGCAGCGATCCACCAGAGCACGCAGCGTGCTACTCTCAATACCGCCAAACTTCAGCTTGATGTGCGGGTTAAGTCCCTTGCAGTAATAGTACAGCTTCTCCTTCTCAGAATTCACAACATAGGGAGGTGCATAGCGCAGAAGATTGGTGAAACAAGTAGTGTACTTAGTCACCCTATCCTTTCCCATCTTGATGTTGTGGAACTCCTCAGCTTTGTCCTCCATGATACCCTTGGGAATGTGATACTCAGTGAATGCTTCGACGAACTCATCCCACGAGATGTTGGCAGGGTCCTCATGGGAATCACTGAAACTATCCCACTAGGCACGTGCTACACCTGTGAGCTGGTGTGTGGCAGCTCCAACACACTCATCATCGGTGAAAGTAGTGAGGTCAAGCTTCTTCTCCATCTCCTTGAGCCAGTCATCGGCCACAAGCGGGTCGGGGTCGGTGCCATCATAGGTAGGTGGCCTTAGCTTTAGAAATCCTTCCAGCTTCCTTTGGAAGTCATTCTGCTGACCTCCCTGGTGACGGTTTGCTCCGTTAACAAGAGCTGCAAGAAGTTGAGTCTGTTGTGCCATCACTTTTGCCAGGTTTGGTGGTGGTGGTAGCGGAATGTTCTCCTCAGGCGACGGGGTATTCTCCAGGTTGAAGGGTATCCCTCCACGTCCATGGCCATGGCCATGGCCATAGTTGTTGCCACCATGCCCCCCATTTGGTTCGATTGGTTCAAGGGTGGGCGCACGTCCACGGTTCATTAGGCGATTAGATCGGCAGTTCGGCATCTGCAACACGGATCACAGGAATTTTAGTGTTGGTGCCATAAGTGCTTATAATTTAGTATGATTACATGATTTTGATGATTTAAAGAAAAACATTTATTCTATCCAACACTCATTACAAAGAAGCAATAAGGTCCATAAAATGCAATAAGATCCAAAACATTCATTACATGGGTTTTATTACATAGCATCATCTCCAATAGCTACACTTGAAGACTCGCGAGAATCATACTACGCATAGTGTCTCAGATTACATCTCATAAGGGGTACATCATGGGGTACAACCTATGGAAGCCACTGACATGACTCATGACCATGCAGGGTCATCTACTCTAACTCGTACACCGCAGCTGGGATACAACTGTTCTCGATCTCGATCTCCTCGTTAGACTTGTGAAGTCGGGACACGTACTTCAAGGCCTCAGCGAGCTCCTCAGTAGGCTTGGCTCCAGGTAGGGTAGGGCAGGCGTCTAGGTTGAGGCGAGTTGGGGCTAACTCAAACTCCTTTATCCTAGGCTTCGTCTTGCTACAAATCTCCTTGGGTAGCTGATCCCACATACCCTTCATCTCCCTGAGGCACTTCTTATCAGACTTCTGCCAAGCCTACCATGTCCTCTCACACTTGTCCTATAGGTACTCGTTCTACCTAAGTGCCTCGATCAGGTGACCCTAGTTGCGAATGGCCTTCTTCCTGAACTCCTCTAGCTCCAGAGTCATGGTCTTGTTCTTAGATTGGATTTTCAGCATAACAATCCCCTTGGACCTCTCTCTATCTCCTCTGCGATTGAACTAGGCCTTCTTTTCGTCCAACTCTCTCTACAACTCCAAGACCTTGCTGTCGAGGTAGCGGTTCCTATTGCCTTGGTTGGCAGCTTTGTCCTGTAAGTCAGCGACCTCGGCTCTGTGGACTTCTTCATGATAGTTGAGCTCGTCTTGCAGCTTGGCAACTGTCTCAAGTAGACTAGCTCGCTCCTATGTTCCCTGCGAGGCTCACTCCTGGTACTCCCATAGAAGGGCCTGGTTCTGACGTCTCCTCTACTCAAGCTGGGTCACGTACCTATCCTGCTCTAGTAGGTGGATAGCCGAGACGTGAAGGCATCTGTCCTCCTCAGCAAAGATAACTCTACCGAGTGTGAAACTCTGCTCACTAGGGGTAAGGCTGAGGTCGAGGGCCTGGGGAAGTAGATGGAACTCTATCATCTTCAGGTGCTCATAGTGGTCCCTCATCACTCTGTGAAGTGCCTTGTGTGAAACAGCTCGTAATCCCTCCTTGACTATGTCCTCTATAGTCAACTCGGTGAAAGCTAGGACAGAAGGTAAGGTAGTGCTAGCTGGGAACTCGACTGAGGTGACAACCGGTCCTTTGATTCCTCCTTCCTGAGCTAACTCCCTAGTGCAGGTGACCTTGACAAGCTTGTCAGGGACTCCTAACATGACGAGAACTCGGCAGAGAGTCTGTGCAAAACCCCCGAGCTCACGTAGGTCGAAGGTAAGCTTGGCGTGGTCTAGAGGTAGCGGTCCTAGAGGCGGCCAGTCGATGTTCGTTGCCATCTACATGTTTTAAGGAATAGGTGTTAGCAGGTCAATAATAGATAAGCCTTGCATAAAAGTAAATGCAGGGTCGATACATAACCGAAAGAAGGGTTGTTCACGTCCTATTCTATCGTCCATTTCTAAGGGTTTCATCCTATGGTCAAGTATGGCTCTGATACCAACTGAAGCGACCTGATTTCCGCGAAGGGAAATCCATAGAGTCAAAGTGTATTATGACCGTTGTAGATCATATTACCCAAATTCCAGTCGATTACCACATCCATACAATGATAATATCAGAGTACAAATAGTGCGGAATTACATAATTTATTACATCGCCGCATTGGCGGAATCAAAAGTAGCATTCATTCAGAACAGCTTGAAGATAAGATCGCCAAACTCGAGCGTAGGAATGAACCCCTCAACCGTCAAACTCCTCAGAGCTATAATCCTCAGTAGAACCTGTGTGCCAAAATTTATCAGTACGATTTGTACTGGCCACTCCCACCCTATGAGCATTGCTTTATGGAAATTGGATGCAAGTTGGATATAATCAAAAGGAACCTATAAGGCTAGGGTTTCCTATGTTTTAGCATGTCAAGTATATAATAATAGTTGGTCAAGTTTTAACACCATCCCCGCACACATTCCACCCCATTCCCGTCCAGAGCTAGGTTTCAATCCTAGGACCGATATACCACCATCTCCATATCATCACCATACCATCGCTCAGTCGACAGGCCAACTCCCTCTCGGCACTGTCTCATGGCCCATAGCCCTTGGCTACGTCCGACACTCTCTCACGAGGGAAGAAGAGAAGGACTCATCTCACTATCTAGTTTAAGCGAAACCCAGGAAAGGTCCATAGCCAACAAGTCGGCATATGTATCGATCGATCAACCATACACTCTGCAGAGGTTTTACATAACCACAAGATCCGCCTTCCTCGTTGACCATCATCAACTAGGCTGATTTCGGCCGCTTGCTAGCCTAGGATAATGCCACTCTACCATTCAGCCCTAGTTCACCCCAAGTCTAGTCTGGGGTGGCTGAAACTGTGAGTCATGAGCCAAGTCCACAAGGACTCCATGAAGTCTCGGAAGGGTGTGGGGGAAATCCTTTGCGCCCCGTACCTCCTTACACTATCCGCTATCAACCTAGCAGTAGTGGCAATATCCTACCAAGTAGTCCGACCGTCCCACACCATATAGGGCGAGTGGTACATAAGGCTTCCCGGTGAATCTTAGTACTAGTAAGTCCTTAGGGATGACCAAGCCAGAATGTCTTCATCAGGGTTTCCATTTATCGTGCCACCACAGCACCTCCACACCGGGCTCCTCCCATCACAGGTTCACACCCAAGGCCACCTCATATACCATTTACCCACCACAGGTATCCAATCCCGGGGTGCCTAGGTAGCACCCAAGGGCAAGACTTGCCCTAGGCTCATCGTATACTCCAACTTGGTCGACACAACCCTCACCCTCCACTCACCCAAGTCACACATGCAGCACTCTCCCCAAAGTCCAGATAACTCAAGTTTCCACCATGCATTAATGTAGTACAAGCGTAGTAGAAGTAATAAGTGATGAAATATAGCAGCAAGCGTGTGTCTAGCCTAATAGCAGGGTAAGCAGGGGTAAGGTTGCGTCAAGGTAAAGGCCATCAAGTAAGCATACTACCATGCAAGTCCTATCATAGTGTGAATATAACAATAAAGTAAAGCAATAGCAGTTCTATATGAGCCATGCGTAATAGGTGCTACGAGATTGGGTGGGATGTGGCACCTTCAGTGTAGTCGTCTCCGTACTCCTCACGGTACTCACGATCCTCATCCGTCTGGTTCTTCTCCAAGTCTGCATGCGTTCGAATTATAGTCGCGTTAGCGACGTCTATAGAATAGCACAAAGAAGCAATAAAAATTCAAAAGAGCCAAATGCACTCAAACATGGGTTCATTGCGTAAAGCTCGATTTTAGATGAATTTTGGTCCTGGTTTCGTATTTTTCTGAGGTCATATGAATTAGTTATGAATTTCTGAAGTTTTAATCATTTCTGAAAATGGGAAAAGGCTGAATTAATCCTGGGCTGACACGTGTCATACTGTGAATGATCCACGTGGCATGCTGACATCAGCATGACGTTATCTACATCATCAGCTACTGACAGGTGGGGTCCACATGGCGGTGTCACTGACATGTGGCTCCAGTCAACGGTCAATGTTTGACCCGTCAATGGTCAATACAGGCCGAGTCCAAACAGGGCCGGTTGGGTCTGGATACGGGCTGGGCTTTGCCTGCCATGTGGCGTGCGCTGGTGCGGCCATGTCGTCATACTGGGCCACTAACGGTTCGTGGTCCACGGGCGCAGGTGAGGCGCGGTTCATGGTGAACCTGCCTACGTTGGTCCATAGACCGCAGAGTCAGTCTATGAAGGACTTGGTCCACTTACTCCTTCCCAGGGTTTGGTTGACATGCACAATGTGGTCATGGTCGGAACTGCTCAGCGGAGCTGCTCAGGATGTGGTCGGCGTGGTCATGGTCGGTGAGGTTGTGGTCGGAGCTGCTCGGCGAAGCTGCTCGGGATGTGGTCAACGTGGTCGTGGTCGGCGAGGTCGTGGTTGGAGCTGCTCGGGACGTGGTCGGCGTGGTAAAAATCCCCTTCTCTTCCCCGACGGGGCTCCTGCCGGCGGTGAGTTCACCGGTGAACACCCATGGCGGCGCTAGCATCCAATTAGGGTAGGCAATAGCTTCCCCAAGCCTCGACGAGTGCGATGGTGGGGTTGGGGCGACGGCTAGGGCTTCCTAGGGCTCTAGCCATGGTGAACGGCAGCGTGGGTTCGTCGGCGTGCATGGACAGGGCTGTGGTGGTAGCAAGAGCCCAGTTGGAGGAGCGTGTGAGCTCCCTGGTGCTTCTACGGACATGATGGGTGTGTTGACGGAGCTCCTGGTGCTCCCAGTGGCTCTGACCACGGTGGTGGGGGCAAAACAGAGGCGGTGGCGCTCCGACGAGGTGTGGTGCGGCAATGCAGGGCTCCGGTGGGCTTCTTCCTCGGCTAAGGTGAGCGCGGTGTGTCTCTCGTCATGGTGGAGCCAATCGAGGTGTCAACATCACCTTTACCGCGACGTAGAAGACGTGGTGGTTTTGCCATGGTTGTGCTCTTGGCCATGGTGAGCGTGTCCGTGCATGTGCGCTCCTGCTCCGATGTACAACGTCATGGCTGGGGTCCTCCTTTTGGCTGATGGCAGCGCGCACGGCGCGTCCTGGGTCTCGACAAGCGTGGCCATGGTGGTCTCCCTAGCTAACCAGTTGGGCTAGGCCAGAGCTCAAAGCTTCAGCAAGGTTTTGATCATGGCGGTGCATGTTCCATTTGGCTAGGGAGGTGGTCTCAGCAAGATGGCTCACCACAGGGTTCGTGGTGGTAGGATGGTGGTGCGGTGGCGAGGCGAGGCCGTGATGAGGTGATGCAATGTCGTGCCGAGTAGCTACGTCGCTGTAGCTGATCAGGGCGGCGCTCCTGGCTCCGGCGAGATCCTCCCCGCCGTGGCTTCCTTCTCCTCCTTGCTTCTTCCTCCTCCCTCTCTCTTGGCTTGACGCTGTGTGGTGCTGTGCCACCAGCAGCGGCGGCAAATGGGCTGAGGGTTAGGGCTCACGGATGTTGGCTTTTATAGCCGAGCTCCAAGGGCTCCAATGGCGGACGGCAATCGGGTGGTTGTGATACGTGCAGCGCATCCGACAGGCCACGTGTGGTAGCGTAGGCGCGGTGCAAGGGGAACAAGGTCATGCGATTTGCGTGACCCTAGGCCCACGCCTGCCACACTGGTCGGCTCCCGGTGGCGTGGTGGAGAATGCATGGGCGAGAGGAAGAAGATGCTACTGTGCTGACAAGTGGGGTCAGGTCATCAGGCGCTTGGCACGATGTGGCTGCGTGCTGCGCGTGATGGCTAACGAGCGGGCTTGGCTTGTCAGCGGCTGTGCGCTTGTGGGCGGCGATGCTGGGCCGGCTTCGTGGGCTACGCGCGTGAAAGGGCAGGCGAGGCTAGTTCGCAAGGCCGAGCAGGCCTGGGCTACTGCTGCTCCCTCTTCTTTCCTTTCTCTTTTATTTGTTGCCAATTTGGTTAGGGTTTATCATAATATTAAGTAAGTTAGTTAAATATCACATAAGGCAAGAGAATCCAAATCCCAAATGGGACTAAGGATGCATGCAAGATTTATTTATTTAGGAATTTAATTACACATGTGGCATAAAACCAAACTATGTTTATGATCTTAACCTAGTTGGGTCACATCCAATCCAAAACTAGGGTTTGGCTTCTACATATGTCACTCAACATCACATAGGGCTAACACAAAAAATTTGTAGTTGTGATTTTTGGTGTGTGGATTTTTGGGTTGTTACATTGGTCGCCACCACGTCGAGCCACCAGAGTAGCCGCCAAGGCACATCGACGTGCGTGTGGGCAAGCTCTAGCTATGGTGACATGACTAGATGAAGTCAACAGTGTGAGCACGTGGTGGATAAGCACGACCACGAGAAATATCTCACCGTCTAGACACTGGCCTAGCTAGCCTATAAATAGCCCCAGCTAGCGACGCTCTCGCCTCGCCCTCTCCACCATCCGTTGCGTCGAGGGCGAGAACACCCCATCTACCCATCCATTTCCCCTCTCCTCTTCCCTTCCACTTTCTCCTATTGTCCCCCAATTCAGGAGTTCACTGGCGCCATTGGGGCCACTTTCTTCTTCTCCTTCTCTGCTGCGACATCTGCCGATTGGAGTGATCGGTGAGTCCCCATGCTTCTCTTCTTCCATTTTACATAGCTAGTTGGTAGCTTAGGTCTCTGTGTTGTGCTACCCGCATGCACCTCGCTTCACCAAGCCGCAATGGACGACCATCTCCGGTAAGGCCACCCTAGGGCACACCACGACCACCACTACACTCCTCACTCACTCGCACACACGTGCACATAGCTAGTTGTTTAGGATAGGGCCTAAAGGGTTGAGTCCACTACATGGCGCCACCGTGACCCCTCCGGTGAGCCGCCACCACCACCGTGGGCACCCGCTGCCGTCGGAGATCCTGCCACCGGCTATGTGACCCTATGAGCCCCGTCCGCCACTCAACCATCACCGTCGAGGCCCGACACCATCGGTGTAGCCAACTCCAGTGAGCCAAGCCTCCCCTCCTCTGTTCCGATGATGCGGCGCCCACCTCTATCTGTCACTGTCCCCCCTTCTCTATATCCACCATGTGGAACTAGGTGGAAACAGTGTTGCCGTCATTCCACTGTCCCCGTATGTTCCCCTCTCTCTCTTACTCACAGACATGTGGGCCCAAGGCAATAATGTCGACACCGCCGTCACTACTGACGTAGGCAGGGTGGCCCACCCGTCATCCACACACACACACAACACACACATAGTGCGAGGTACGCATTAGAAAATGCTGGTTACACCCGGCTAGTGTACGCCGAGGGTTAAAAATACATCTTCCTAGCTTAGAAAAAATCCTAAAAGAATTTGTAAATAAACTAGATGCATTAGGGAATTTAATCATGTAGTTTGCACATATTTTCATGCACAAGAAAATGCATAGAAAATCCCACATAGTTTAATAGCTATAGGTTAAACTTCTAAAACACATAACTTTTAAACCCTAATTCTTTTTTACATGAAACCACCTCTAAAATCCGACCCTATCATTTGCACCTCGTGTCACCATATAGTTCTATGTTTGCTTTTGCCTTTTCTTTTGTGGTTAACGGTAGTCTTATTTTGACCAATATGCCCGACAGATGACGGTAATCGTTAGGAGGACGAGGACCTGAATTTTATAGATGTTCCAGAAGGTGACAACGACGAAGGCAAGTCCTAGCTCCCCTCCCTACCATCTTGCTTTAAACCATTGAAATGATATACCATGACTATAAGATCATTACCCTAGAATATGAGCTCGGTCAATGTGAGATAATTATTGTTGAATTAAGATAAATGGATATCTCGTTATTTTATGAGCTCTACACCATGAATAGACTCAGGGATAATAATGGAACTTAAACTTGTTAAACCTAAAACTAAACTTTGACATGGGATGAGTGGTGAACGATGGAGGTAATTTACCATGGCAGGGATGTTTGGAGAGGATTTCTTTGGGAGATACTCGCTACGATCACATAAGGATATGTTCATAGTCCCTCTCGCCTAGTGAGTTATTTTGTATAGCCACATGTCTATATGGGTAGGCTTGATCTCACACCCCGTAAGATAGAAGTATAATTTCTACTAGGAGGCCAGTGTAGGTAGCGGAATATCAGAAGCCGACACGGGGGATAGGTTTTCTTTCATGGTCCGGTTGGCGTGGTTGCTATGTGATCTTCCACGTTAAGCTTTTGGTTTCTAGACGTGTTCGAGCCCTTGTTTTCTTGGCCATGTTTGAGCCATGTTTTCTTTTGTGATGATTTGGTATCATCACATTTGGGGGGATTTGGTATCTTCTCGGTTTTTGTGTCCCAACCCCTGAGAAACCATAGTAGAGTTATAAGGACATCTAAGGTAGTATACATTTGGGTACGAGGTCTCGTTAGGTCTATTTTGTCCACTGATCATGGATGAGGTTGCAACAATCGATTGGGGAAATTTGTACATCTCTGCAGAGTTACTTAAACCTATTCGAATGGCCACATCCTTAGAATGGGCAAATACTAGGATGGGATACTATGATTAGTTTTACTTTTATGCGTATTGAAACTGGTAATGGAATTGATGCTAATCGGGGTACTAGTGGGAATGGTAATACTCAGCTAGGACCCAACCTCTAAATTATAATCACCACTACACTTATATTTGCACCCTATGGTTGGGACTTGCTGAGTACGTATGTACTCACCCATTGTTGACCACAGACCTCAGCACGGAAGAAGATTATGACTTCGATGAAGAAGTGTACCATAAGGAGTAGAGTTCCTGCTAGGAGATTTGTTTGTAGGAGTATGACATCGACGCTAGGGTTTTGACCGCACTCAAGTTGCCTGTGGAATAGGACACCGCTTCGTTGTATAATAATCCTGCTCTAGAGACCACAAATAATGTCGTTTCACGGTCATTGTCTTCCGCTAGATATGTAGTCTATGACCCTGCCCATTGGGCCACTGTTATAAGACCTTATTTCTAGATATCAATAAAAGCTTAGAACCTTTTAATATATATCTATGTATCATTCTTGTGATTTTGGTGTGTATTTGTGTATGATCCTGACGCAAATATGGATGCACTTAGGACTCTCAAATTGAGAGGCCGACATCACGAGCCTAACGAGCCAAAGCTGTTGGCCTTAAATTACTCTCTATAATTGATTGATGGTTGGACCTAGACCCTATAAACTTAGGATTACTAGGACTCTGTCACTTTGTTTGAAATGGATGTATGGATAATCACTCATTGATTATGGATGCAATATTTTACGGTGTAGAACCATAGTATATTGTTATATTTGTATATATGTTAGCACATATTAATTTTTTTCCTTGACTTAAGGCTTATAGATGGTTTGCTTTATATTATTGCTATTCTCAAGATTTAGATAAATACATATATTGTATTTGTGTGTGTTTTGTGTCTGGCTCGCGAGCCAAACGAGCCAAGCCAAGCTGGCTTGTTATCCAGCCCTAAGTAGGATCGAGGAAACTACAACGCCGAGAGGAGACCACTTACCAATGCAAGGCACTAATGGTATGTGTGCAACGCCGAGAGGAGCGAATAGCATATCATGAAACGCCAACTTCCAATGGTACTCCTTCCGTCCATATAAGAATGCAACTATGGGAGTTGTGACATTCAAACTAGTTTAAGTTTGACCAAATTTTATAATAAATATTGTTAACATCTACTCCCTGTGTCCCTAATTAAATAGATTCTTAGAGTTGTCTTAAGTCAAACTTTTTAAACTTTGACCAAATTTCTATAAAAATCTGTCAAGATTTATGACACCAAATTGTTATCATTAGATATACTATAGAATATATTTTCATAATGTGCTCATTTTATGTCATAGATGTTGTTACTCTTTCTACAAATTTAGTCAAACTTAAGATAGTTTGACTTGCACGTTTATTTAGAGACGGAGGAAGTATATTTCTAATAGAATTTACAACGAAAATATATTCCATGTCTAAAATGGTACTTATCTTGTATTATGAATATTAATACTTTTATATGATTTTATTTAAAATTCAAATTGTTTGACTTCTCGAAAAATAAAAATTACTTTTTTTAAGGAGATAGCAAGATCTAATAGCCAGCTACTTAGATAGTTTTAAAAGACATGCTTTAGTAAACGTGGCCACAACACGGACGAACGCATTTAAGTAGGTCTTTATATTGTCAAAGGGTCCAGGCGCCTGACTCCATATCCTAGCATCTATTATTGCTTGATTTAGTGCAGCTTTTCTCAATGTGAGGGGAGTGCACTTGTCTTGTGGGTGTATAGTTGACTATTTCTATTTGAAATCATTTAGTGCCTAGAATTTTTTTAAAACTTTAGATTTTGAAATTCTTTTTTTTCAAAATACCTCACATGGAGAAGTGACCTAAACTATAGTTGTATTACTCGAAATGATATGCAACTTCATAGTATACAAGAACTCTTTAATTTCAAATCATTTAGGACCTAGAAATTCTATTTTTAGATTAATGATTTTGAATATTTTTTTAATTTTAAGAAAATACTAAACAAAAGTTTGAGTACTTGAAGTGGCTTCACACTTTCCAGTTCATACTTTTTTTATTTAATTTCATTCAGGGTCTCAAATATACAATACAATATTCAATAAAGTGAATAGAAAAGAAATGTATGGTCATAAGGAATTTTTAGGTCGAGTAGTAAGGAAGGAACGTGTAAGGCTAGAGGTCTTAGAGTTCAAACCCTCATAGCCTCACGTTTGTGAAAAATCATGGGGCATATGACTTCTCCTGGGTTTAAAAAACTGCTATTTTCCTCTGATTTATAAATTTTGGAAAACATTTTTTAGCGTCTGCTAGGGTTCGGCCTACCTCTAGAAATGATTCTGTATAGGTGGCTGGAATTTGACCTGCCTCTGGAAATCAATTTCTTTAGGAGGGTGGATATTTCTAGAGACGACACAGGTAGAGATGGTGAGAATATCCGCCTATATAGCTTGTTTTAGCTACCTCTAAAAACCATACTTGTAGTGGTGATATAAGTTAGACGATTACTCCATGACTATCAATTCATACAATCTAGACAGTCTACGTGCTACTCATACAGTGTCGGAGAGAATATCCACCTATATAGCTAGTTTTAGCGACCTCTAAAAACCATGCTTGTAGTAGTGATATAAGTTAGACGGTTACTTCATGACTATCAATTCATACCATCTAGATAATCTACATGCTACTCATACAGTGTCATCGTGAATTCATACCATCTAGATGCTAGTCTTGAGGCCTCCAACTACACTACTTCAGAATAGCACTTCATGTCTAACAGCCTTTCGTGGTTATATTTCTTGCGCTGTCGTTCAAAAAAGATGATATCCAAAGAGGAACAGTAAATCATTTTGTTGAATTATTAACAGACATAAATGAAATGGGGATTATACACACCAACTTATCGGCTTCTTCCGATTTCCCGCCGATGTAGCGAAGCATTGCCCACATTACATAAAACTCGCATTTATTGTTTCCCGCCGGCTGTGATAGGTACTTCCCCTCCATTTCGACAACCTTGAATGGGACCGGCGTTCCACCGATATGTCTTCTTCGGACACTGAGCAACATTAAAGGGAGAAACATTAGAAAGCGGTATGTGTGATTAGAAAATAATTTGTTATTAGGATCGCTTACTAATTCAGCACTGCCATAAAGTGCATCCAGATGATGAAATGGTTTTTTCTTCGAGTCCCACATCTCGATCAGATTTTTGGCAAGATTAACATAAATGAAGACAAAATGGTTGCTGCAATCACAAAATCCTAATTATCGAATAATCTTAACGAAAAAAGAAGCATAAAATTAAAAGCCGAGAACACATACTCGCAGTTGTAGGCTAGAAGTATGTGGATTTTTTTCTTCATCGTGAATTCGTCGAAAACAGCAATCAATCTCTGTTTCTAGTCTTCCACGTCACATCCATAGAGGCCTAGACATGTCCTCTCATTGACTCGCAAGGGGTCCAAGAAGCCTATGTAATCCCATTTGCTTTTTAGAATGCAAAATTTGGCTATACACCTACATAAAATCATGGGAAGTGCTCAAAAGTTAACAATTTATGTCTCGAGAGAGTAGTTAATTGTAATATCGTGCATGTAGGGTACTTACATAGTCCACAGCGTCAACATTTGAACATTGAGAAAGCATTTCTGGTATAGCTGGAACAAGCACTCCCACTCGACATCGAACTTCTCTTCTTTAGGATAATGGAAAACATGTGGCGAATGGATAATAACCTCAAAACCAAAGTCATCCGTCTCTGTTGCTTGAGCCATGTAATATTCATGTAACTGGTGCATATATGTTGTCAGATTTTTATACTCATGATCAAGAACCAAAAGATTGCCCCTTTCATACTTCATTGCCGGTGTTCTCATCCCTTGTACATCATAATAGATGTTCGTGGCCTCTTCCATGGTTAATCCTGGGTTGTCTTCGACATACTTTTGTATGTTCCTTAAATCTTTAATGTGTATTTCTTCGTCTCTTGTTGTAGCGTATTTATTCTGTGTTTGCCTTTCAAATTTGGACTTCAACAAAAACAAAGGCAGTGAGGCACAGAGATTGAAGAAACTAACACAATCTTCCTTCGAGATGTGTGCTGTAAATTTTTCTTTCATCAAGGTGATAATGCTGCCACTAAACGACCTTTTTTTTGTTGGTCCACTTTGGGAGCATTAGCGATCGAATCCAAGGACCTTTTCTGCTACTGTGAGGATGTCCTTGATCTTGTTTTGGGCTGAGGTGGAGGAGGAGGAGGATGACGACGAGAATTCTGTTTTCCCGGTGCTGATGAAGATGGAGGAGGAGGAGTCTCTTTTCTTGGGGCTGATGAAGATGGAGTTGGACGAGGAGGAATAGAAGGAGACCTCTGTCTTCTCGGGGGTGATGGCTCCAGATGAGGAGGGGAGTGATCTCTGTTGAGAGATGGTGAGTGATCATCATGTGTGGGCGAAGACTCACAGTCGTCCTCATCATAAGAGGACAATTGATGGTCAAGCTTAATGAAGTGCTTGCGCCAGGCCACTTAAGAGCCCTTGTTTTGACCAAGTTTTGGCCTATCTTTCGCTATGGGGTACTCAATGGGTATCTTGTTATACTTCTTATCAAGTATTCTATCAATGGTTACGCAATCGTACCCCTGTGGAATTGGGCGGCCATTAATTGTCCCGTCTCCCACAGGCTAGGCCTAGCCAAGCGCCACCTTATCCATTGTCCATTCCTGATGGATGTACAACTTAACATTGACGGGTTTAGTGATGCCGTCCACCGGATGAGGCACATTCGTCTCTTCTTCATCGAGCGGGGTTGATCCACAGCTGCTGTGACCCCTAAACTATGGGCTAAAGGTAGTAGGAGTAGGGTCTTGTGGTACACCAAGTAAGCTATGACCCTCTCAATTGATTAGCGTGTGTGGCTACATAGTCACATGATACCAAAGTTACATAGCCATCTTGGTCATTTTGACCTAGATCGAGCAGGCCGGATAGGGTCCATGGCTGCTTATTCTCACTGTCCTGATTGACACTGTCACCGTTTATCGGATCATGCGGCTCTCCCGTCCCAGCGATATCAGTCGCTTCTTGTTGCCGATCTGTTCTTCAACGATAGGGTAATAGGCGACGATGAGTCATGGCTGTGACACGATCGTGGTTAGTTTTGGCTACGGACAACTACTAATAGCATATGTTCATATATATAATATGTTTAATGCAAAGTCTAATAATAAGTCCACATACAACAAAGTCAAATAATAGCATATGTTCACCTAGAACAAATTCATTGTTTGATTGACCACATATAACAAAGTCCACCTACTGTTCTACGAAACTAAGCCTACATCAACTTCCAAATAAGAAAAGCAATGACCATAGCCATAAATAAAAGCATGACATCTTTCCAAGACCAAGGAGCAATTATCCTAATCTTCACATCTCCAGCGGGTGGCTTCTCTTCAATCTCTAGTGCCAGCGGATGGCCATGGTTTGCATTCATTGGACCATAGTGGGCCGGTTGCCCATGGTTTGTAAGGTAGACCGGATGACTATAGTAGGCCCTCAAAGGTTCAGCTTCTATGTTGTACTTTTTGTGCAAATTACCAGGGTAGCCATTGACTTGAGCATAGCAATCTTCCCAAGTTCGATAAATCCCAGGCATGTGACGAACATGCACTACATACAATGCCATGGTTGCCTATACATTTAAGTAAATTAGACATGTGGTAAGTGGTAATAGTAACCCACTGAACTAGGGAAGCTTAAGAGTAAGAACATTGTTCTGCAATACATTATCAGTATTGCTCGTGTGCAAGATGAATAACCAAATTCTTCATTGCTCCCAATAGTCATATTATACCGATTGGTTTATGAATTTTGGAGGAAGCTGAAATTAACTTATATAGTCATATCTTAATAAAATCCACTTATTCAGGTGTCACCTATCTATGTCATGTTTTACATTGCCATTAGTATCTAAAAAACATCTCATTGATGCATTGGTAATCCACACACTGTGATTGTATCAAGATCACACAATACATCATCATCAGTAATCATCTAAAATCTGCTAGAAAAGACTATCTTAGTAAGGATGCTAGAAAGCTCATAAAAAACCAGCAAATGCTCTCCAAAGTCACAAGGCAGTTCTTTATTTTTCGTTCCCTGATCTAACGGTGCAAACATTGAGGGATGACTCAAATGTTTGGTCGGTGTACTAAGGCATGACAGTCGTGATGAGTTTGGTCAGCGTCTGAGCCCTGGCCAGTTAGCTTAATCTAGTCCTAGACATTTAAAATCGGATGCCTAGGATTCTTGCCTTAACAAACAAACATACCCTAACAGCATCATCAATGTGGGCATACACTATCAACTGTCTTAAAAAAAACTATAATACACATAGGAGTGGATGTTTTAGAACTAATTTTTCCTAACACCGTGTATATTTGTCACTTTCTTCCTGTCCCAACAACTCCATGTTATGCCATCTTGTGACTCGGTCACTTTACTCATCTCGTGCTCTCAAGAAAATGCATGCTAAGCCACAACGTATAGCTCCATATGTGTTTTTGTGATTTGTCAGGTGAGGCGCCGACTTCTTCTACAAGCTACTCTACCTAGCAATCCACGAAGCCACCGAGGTCCCTGCTTTTTTCCTTTACCTGGCATCCGAGCCTACATGGTCTATGGAGACCACTAATACTCATGGAAGATGGAGTTGAGATGACCATGATTATACATGTGATGTGGGTGATACAAAAAAATCAACAATGTTACTAGCCATAGGTGGTGGAGGTAGGAACCAGGAGGCAGAAGCGCTGCTATGAGGCACTAACACCATGGGGCATTTCATCAAACACACAGCGGGCAGTGAGCCACGCACTCACCGTGGGGGAGGGAAAGCAGCTGTCCGTGCGCTCCTGAAGGCCGGCCTCGACGGTGGGAGTGCTCCTGAACGCACTCACCGGGAAGGAGGAGGGGCACGGTCGACATCGTGGATGACGAACGAGGGCACGGACGGCGCGGTGCTCTGGCTTGGGGCGGTGCTCCGGTGTGGGGTGGTGCTCCGGCATGGGGCGGTGCTTCGGCATGGGGTGGTGCTCCGGTGCACGCGGGGGGAGGGGTTGGTGTGGGGTTGAAATGAATTTAGATAATTTCAACCTGTGCCTCTTTTATACCAGTATCTCATCACCACCGGTTGTAAGTCGAAACCGAAAGTGATGGGGGTATATCACTGCCGGGTCACTCCCCAAACCGACAGTGATGGGTGTACATCACTGCCGGCTCATTCTCCAAACCGGCACTGATGTGGTTTAGCAGTTAGGTGTTAAGTAGGATAACTTTTCATTTTCTTTCAAACTCCTCCGACTGTCTCAATAGTTAAGACCCTTCAACCAAGCCCCCGAAACCCGTGTTTGAGTCCCAGGCGGCCCAAATTTTTATGTTTTTTTAAATTATTTAATTACTTCGGGAAATAGCTCATCACTGTCAGTTCTCATTATAAACCGATAGTGATGAGGGTACATCACTGCCGGTCATTCCCCAAACCGGCAGTGATGTGGTGTAGCAGTTTTTTTTGAAAAAATGTAGGAATTAGGTGTTAAGTAGGATAACTTTTCTTTTTTTCCGAACTCCTCCGACTGGCTTAACGGTTAACACCCCTCAACCTAGCCCCTGAGACTCATGTTCGAGTCCCAGGCGGCCCATATTTTTTTGTTCAATTTTATAAATTATTTAATTATTTTGGGAAATAGCTCATCACTGCCAGTTCGCATTATAAACCGATAGTGATGAGGGTACAACACTACCGGTTCATTCCCCAAATCGGCAATGACGTTGTGTAGCAGTTTTTTTTAAATGTAGCATTGTACTGTGTTTTTTTATATACTGAATAAATAGAAGCATATGTATTCTTATGTCAAAATGGCTTGAAATTTTTTTGACAAGCTTGTACACCCAAATTAAGACCCCACACAGGATCTGAGGTTTTTCTGATCATTTTTTTATTTATTATATTTCTCTGTGCCGAATGAGACAAAAGAGGGTGAATTTCATCTTGGACCCAATAGATTTTGTCATCCACCTCCACAAAATTCTTATCCCTAGGGCACATTAGAGCCTATGTAAAAGTTTGGCACCATTCCAGATCTTTTCGTGGGTAGACTCAGTTCAACCTATAATTAAACGGTATCGTCGCGTGGAAATTCAATTAAACCTCAGAAAGTAGCAAACAATCTCCGAAAAATCCCAAACTTGGTGTTTCCTTCACACGTGGCATGTGAAAGACTAAGAAAAAGTTTGAGATGAATACGACCCCGGAATGCCTATGAACCATAGAAACCTTGATAACTTATGTGTATAGTTATGGTTCGATAAAAAGGCACATGTACCTCTGTGAAGCATGTATACTCTGTCTATGTTGAAATGGTTTGAAATTTTTTTGGTAAGCATGTACACCCAAATTAAGACCCCACACAGGATTTAAGGTTTTTTTTATCATTTTTTTATTTATTATATTTTTCTCTATGCCGAATGAGACAAAAGAGGGTGAATTTCATCTTGACCCAATAGATTTTGTCATCCATCTCCACAAAATTCTTATCCCTAGGGCACATTAGAGCCTATGAAAAAGTTGGCACCATTCTAGATTTTATCGTGGGTAGACTCAGTTCAACCTATAATTAAAAAGTGTCGTTGCGCGGAAATTCAATTAAACCTAAAAAAGTAGCAAACCATCTCCGGGAAATTCCAAACTTGGTGTTTCCTTCACACATGGCATGTGCAAGCCTAAGAAAAAGTTTGAGATGAATACGACACCAGAATGCCTATGAACCATAGAAATCTTGATATCCTATGTGTATAGTCATGGTTCGATGAAAAGGCACATGTACCTCTGTGAAGCATGTATACTCCGCCTATGTTGAAATGGCTTGAAATTTGTTTGGCAAGCATGTACACCTAAATTAAGACCCCACATAGGATCTGAGGTTTTTTTTATCATTTTTTTATTTATTATATTTTTCTCTGTGCCGAATGTGACAAAAGAGGGTGAATTTCATCTTGGACCCAATAGATTTTGTCACCCACCTCCACAAAATTCTTATCCCTAGGGCACATGAGAGCTTGTGTAAAAGTTTGGCATCATTTTGGATCTTTTTGTGGGTAGACTCAGTTCAACCTATAATTAAACGGTGTCATCGCATAGAAATTCAATTAAACCTCAGAAAGTAGCAAACCATCTCCGGAAAATCCCAAACTTGGCGTTTCCTTCACACGTGGCATGTGTAAGCCTAAAAAAAGTTTGAGATGAATACGACACTAGAATGCCTATGAACCACAAAAACCTTGATAACATATATGTATAGTCATGGTTCGATGAAAAGGCACATGTACCTCTGTGAAGCATGTATACTCCGCCTATGTCGAAATAGCTTAAAATTTTTTTGGCAAGCATGTACACCCAAATTAAGACCCCACATAGGATCTAAGATTTTTCTGATCATTTTTTTTATTTATTATATTTTTCTCTGTGCCGAATGAGACAAAAGAGGGTGAATTTCATCTTGGACCTAATAGATTTTATCATCCACCTCCACAAAATTCTTATCCCTAGGGCACATTAGAGCCTGTGTAAAAGTTTGGCACCATTCTAGATCTTTTCGTGGGTAGACTTAGTTCAACCTATAATTAAATGGTGTTGTTGCGCGGAAATTCAATTAAACCTCAGAAAGTAGCAAACCATCTTTGGAAAATCCCAAACTTGGTGTTTCCTTCACACATGGCACGTGCAAGCCTAAGAAAAAGTTTGAGATGAATACGATACCAGAATGTTTATTTCTAGTTGCCCAACAAATGTTACACGAATTACATGCATGACAATAATTAAACACACAAAGTCGTACAAATTAAAATTAGAACTCAATTAAACTATGACCTTGAAAACAACCTAATAAACATTAATTACTATCAGAATCACTCCTGGGTTCAATTGGGCCATGCACAGTAACATGCCTCTATAGCCATATATGGTAATTGATGTCACGGATTGTGTATCCGCTTGTATCGATGAAGTCCAATGCCCGTATGAGTGCACTCTCTCATGTCTTATAATACCGAAAGAATGGATGGCCATAGATATAACCTACTGAACGACCACTGCCCCTATTAGTAATCCTATGTAGTACTGGCATCCTTCTATAGTGAGTTGGTCAAGGTTACCATTGTAGAAGTCTCAATCGTACACGAGTTGCTCCGTAGCTTGGTCTAGAATGGCCCACAAGCCACATGCAGCATAGGTAAGGTCCTAGAGCGCAATCTGCATGCAGAGAAAAAGAAAAAAATAGAGAATGTTATTACAATAATAAACAACAAATA
This sequence comes from Miscanthus floridulus, assembly GCF_019320115.1. Lineage (NCBI taxonomy): Eukaryota > Viridiplantae > Streptophyta > Magnoliopsida > Poales > Poaceae > Miscanthus > Miscanthus floridulus. The sequence continues at coordinate 76,459,756 of NC_089588.1, forward strand.
ACCATGACTCAGGTATAAGTGACCATTTTACCACATCCGCACGGTTGTAGCTTGCAAACCATTCGCTTGCTTGCGGGACGGGGATATCACCAGCATTCAAAGCAAGTCCCTTGAAGTGCGAGAAATTAGGCACATCATAGCAAACATGTCAAAGTTTCTATAAACAGATGCGCACGGCACTAAATTGGGCGCTTATCATGTCCGGGCTCTGTCTTCCTGTCTCGTGGATATGGTTCTGATGATTTGCACCCCCTCAAAGGGATGGAAAAACTGAGTTCACACGTTCATAGACGACCACTTGCATTAGATGTCGTGTTCTCGACGATGTCCGAGATAAAGAACCAGCTAAGTGTTGTTCGCAGCCAATCTATTGGGGATATAGTCTGCGACATATATGTATGCAATAATGATATTAAACTAATTACACTTATTTGTTAGCATCAAAAAACAAAAGATGTTAGAAAATATTTCATACAATAGCTAGAACCGGGAACCGTGTAATGGCCATATTAGGAGCGAATGGCTCATCGCCAGGGTGGAAACCTGGTTCTTGTGGTGGGGGAGGTCCGTTGTTCATACCACCTGATCGATAAAATACCAAAAAAATATAAACATAAAATGTATGCACAAAAAATTCTTCCAGGTAAAATGGGGCAACATCATTAAATATAGATCGAATGCAAGGAATAAGAATATATATAAATATAGAATGCAAAGAAACATGAATATAAATATAGATCAAATGAATATAGATAGAATATTGGAGAAGACAACATATCAATACCATTGAAAAATACAGGAGCCATGACCAAATCACATAGAGAGAGAGTAGATTTCTTGAGAAGTGAGAGTGAAACATGAGAAATGAGACTGTGAGAGTTCGTGGGTGGGATCGATGTATGTGGTCGGCGGTTTGTTTTATATAGGGGGGCATGGACATCACTACTAGTTTTTAAGTAGAATCGACAGTGAAAGTTAATATCACTGCCGGTTTGTAAGTAGAACCGACAGTGAAGGTTCATATATGTAAAGCATATATTTATTTAGATATTATAGTGGGAAAGTTTTAACAACAACGATATATTTATTTAGATAGTAATGAAATACATCAAAAAATAACAAAAATATTAGAAATAAATTACATATACGATAACAAAGACCTTACACTAAAAATCCATATAGGATAACAAAGACCTATTTGCGTATAGGTCAATGTTACAATCAATGTGTATCAACACATTATAATGCAACCACCTGAAAGCTCTAGTTTGGTTTTGGTGAATTGATGAAACCCTAAGTGCTAACCTAGTTTATCAAGTGATCATGAGATAGGTAGCACATTCCAAGTGGTGAAGCAAATGAAGATCATGACATGATGATGGCGGTGCTATGGTGATGATCAAGTGCTTGGACTGGTGGTGCTATGGTGATGATCAAGTGCTTGGACTTGAAAAGAAGAAAGAGAAAAACAAAAGGCTCAAGGCAAAGGTATAAATTGTAGGAGCCATTTAGGATCGATGACCGTACTATTAAGACGGGTGAAACTCGTATCGAAATGCGGTTATCAAAGTGCCACTAGATGCTCTAACTCATTGCATATGCATTTAGGATCTAGTGGAGTGCTAACACCCTTGAAAATGTTTGTGAAAATATGCTAACACATGTGCACAAGGTGATACACTTGGTGGTTGGCACATTTGAGCAAGGGTTAGGAACTTCACCGGCGGACAGTCCGACGGTGCCACCGGCGCCCTATACAGAAAAGATGGAGGTCACTGTAAGTGACCGGACGTTGCTCTCGGTTGGACCGGCGCGTCCAGTTAGTGGCAGTAGAGGGCACGCAACGTCGGTCTCTGACCGGATGCTGGGTCACTTAGTGACCAGACGCTGACAGGGTGCGTTCGGTCCTGCTGATGTGGCAGCATAGGGGAGTCGATGTATGACCGGACACTGGGTGTGTCCGGTCGAGCATGACCGGACGCATCTAGTCGTGAAAAATTGTTCCTAGATGCTTACTGGAAATGATTGGATGCTGAGCTCCAACGTTCGGTCACTTCAGAGCAGCGCGTCCGGTCATCACTTGACCGTTGAGATCGGGCGATCAACATTTGAAGAGAGGGGACATGTGGCACGCATTGTGTGATCGGACGTTGAGGTCCATTGTCCGATCAATATGACCGGAGCATCCGGTCACCCCGTGTTGTGCCCAGTGAAGGGGTACAATGGCTCTATTTCGTGGGGGCTTCTATTTAAGCCCCATGGCCGGGTCAAGCTCTGACTCTTAGCCATTTGCATTGATATAGCAACCTTGTGAGCTTAGCCAAAGCCCTCCCACTCATCTCCATCATTGATTCATCATCTTTGTGAGATTGTGAGAGAATCCAAGTGCATTGCTTGAGTGTTTGCATCTAGAGGCACTTGGTGTTCATGTTTTGCTATGGGATTCGCTTGTTACTCTTGGTGGTTGCCGCCACCTAGACAGCTTGGAGCAGCGAGGATCATCGAGCGGAGAGTGGTGATTGTCTCTGGCTCCGATTGTGGTGATTGTGAGGGGTTCTTGACCTTTCCCTGGTGGAGAGTCAAAAGGTACTCTAGTGGATTGCTCGTGGATTGTGTGATCCTCATCTTATGTTGGTTGTGCGGCACCCTATTGAGGGTTTGGCATGTGATGCCAATTAGCTCATGAACCTCCAAGTAAGTGAATCGCCACAACGAGGACTAGCTTGCTGGCAAGCAAGTGAACCTCAGTAAAAAAATCATTGTGTCATCATTTTATTCTGAGGTGATTGGTCTTCATTGGTATTCATTCTTGTGATTGATTGGCTCCTTCCTCGACACGGCGGTATAAACAAATTGTTCACTCTCTTTACATTACCAAAAACTAGTTGTCAAGCTCTTTAGTGTAGCTAGTTGTGAGAGCTTGTTAGTTTGGTTAGTGTGGCCCTTTAGTTAGCCTTTGAGAGCACACTAACTTAGTGTAGTGACATAGCTATTGTGTGGATAGAAACTATATAAACTAAAATTGTGGTAGGTGGCTTGCTATTTTAGTAGGCTAGCGCAATACTTGCTTCGCCTCATATTTGTCTAACCGGTTTGTTAAGTATTGTTGTAGAATTTTTAATAGGCTATTCAACCCCCCCTCTAGCCATTAGGATCTTTCACCACCTCTGTAGCATTCTTCTAGCACCACAACTAGGGTCAAACAGCAGCACCGAGGTGGTCTACGAGCTATACCGTGGAGATGACAAGGTGGCATTAATGAATCTGCCTTGTCTATACATGGCCTTTTTTTAGATGTGCACCGCAGCGGATGGATCTATGAACCTCATGGCATCTCCAATCTTCGGTATTGCTCTATCTTCAGTAGCATTCTTCTAGTACCTCTTGTGTGCACCATTTTGGTGGACTACGACGCATAACGATATCTATGGTTTGTTGTGAGAGGAAAACATTGTATCATGGCTGATAAGGCCTGGCTGAAACCAACATGCATGGAGAGGCTAGCTCCTAGCCGAGGGCCATTTTATAGGGGCTAGCAATCATGGTAGGTGGGAGCAGTGTTCCAACTGTTGTGGTCAGTGGTAGCACTGTTGGCATGTGAGGAGCATCTACACATCACTGTCGGTTTTAGTTTAAAAATTGACAGTGAATGGAGCCTTCTGTGTCAGTTTGAGCAACCGACAGTGATAGAAGCTATCACTGCCAGTTTTAAAACCAAAACCGGTAGTGATTTGGTGTAGCAGTTTTTTTAAAATGTAGCAGTTAGGTGTTAAGTAGGACAACTTTTCATTTTCTTTTGAACTCCTCTGACTGGCTCAATGGTTAAGACCCCTCAACCTAGCCCCCGAGACCCGTGTTCGAGTCCCAGCTGCCCAAATTTTTTTTGTTCAATTTTATAAATTATTTAATTAATTCAAGAAATAGCTCATCACTCCCAGTTCTCATTATATACCGACAGTGATGAGGGTACATCACTGTCGGTTCATTCCCCAAACCGGCAGTGATGTTGTGTAGTAGTTTTTTTTTTGAAAATGTAGCAGTTAGGTGTTAAGTTGTATAATTTTTCATCTTCTTTCAAACTCCTCCTACTGGCTCAACGGTTAAGACACCTCAACTTAGCCCTTGAGACCCGTGTTCAAGTCCCAGGCGGCCCAAATTTTTTGTTTCAATTTTATAAATTATTAAATGAATTCTCTGTGCACCTTCTTTCTCCATGGCCTTCTTAGCGTTCCTCTTCATCTCGGCTTGATCTGGAGACTGGAACAGTACATGCATCAAGTAAATGGATCACTCAATAGTCAACACACAAGCCACAAGCATTCCCATTCACATCTTCAGGAGCACATACATCAATGATCAATGAAGGTTGGAGCTACTACACCTTTGCTCAATGCCTACTGTGGACTAGGCTCCTTCGAGCATTGCGAGCAGGGACTACAAACTGGTTGGGGACCAGTGGTGCCGAGGGGCTATGGATCCCTCACTACTAGTAGTAGCTCGGAAGAGAATGGCCACCCCAATGTCCTTCTATCGGAAGTCTAGACATATATATTTATATTTATATTTAGCTGGTGTTTAAATTCAGAAAGTAAAGTTTAGAAATGTTACGTCTGGTGTCTAATCGAGTGTTTAAATAGTAATAAGGTCAGTCTCAATGGTAGTTTGAAATAACTTTCATTCTCATTAATTGCTATGATACGTCGGCATATTTGCTAAGTCGGCAGAGTATTAACGAGGAGGAGAGAGGAGATGAGAGTTTCATCAGGATCAAACATCCTTCACAATTATGTGCATAATGATTACATAGTTAACAATAATCTAACGATCTTTACGTGCATCAACAATGAGGGCCTCATTGTGATGAAGCCATATGTAAGCAAGTTCGTCACCCTCTTGAAGGATAGGTAGGGGTACGTTCGCCTTGAATGGAGGCATTTCCTGATAGCCCCTATAGTCTTCTGCATCCGTCACTCCATCGACATCGACAATCTTCCTTTTCCCTTCTAGGACTACTTTTAGCCTTCCTTTTGTCTTGTTGTCCCTTGCATAGAAGACTTGCATAACATCTCTTGCAAGGACGAAGGGGGCATCTCTGTATGCGATCTTAGTGAGATCAACGGTAGTGAACCTTTCGCTGTCAGTGTTGATTTCCTCGAGCCGGACCCACTAGCAGCGAAAAAGAGCTGCATTCAATAGACCATAGGCTAGCTCCCATATCTCCTATAGGAAACCATAGTATGTCGCCTACACATTGTCGTTTTCGTCGTGAGCGTCAAAACAAACACCACAATTTTGGTATGTGCTCTTTCCATCTTGCTTTTTTGTGTAAAATGTGAATCCATTGATCTCATACCCCTGGTACTTAAGATATGTACTCGAAGGTCCCTTGGCTAAGGCATCTAGTTGATTACCCAACTTTATTCCAAGCAAGCGACGTCGCAACCAGCTGACAAATTCCTCCTTATGTTTTTATCCAGCCAAGCATGTGACCTGCTCGGATATAGAGTTTGTAGCGATTGCCTGTACTCGTCAATGTATGGCATCACACCCATGGCTTGCTAGAGAACAGCGAACTATGCCTATCTGAAAGAAACAAGGTCATCTGCTATAACATATTTCTCCCCAATCATTCCATTGCCACGTAGTCTTCTCTCGTGATGAGATTCTGAAACTCCAACCCTTTTGATGTACAGATAATATGTGCAGAACTCAATGGCCTCCTCCATTGACCATCCTTCAACCATGCCCCCTTCTTGCCTAAATCTATTCCTAACAAACCCCCTAAAAACTTTCATCAATCTTTCGAAAGGGAACATCTGATGCAGGTACATTGGGCTAAGGGCTCTAATTTGGTCAACAAGATGAATGAGCAGATGCAATGAAATATCAAAGTAAGTCGATGGGAAATGCATCTCAAGCCTAATGAGAGTTTTGGCTATGTCCCGCTGCAGCTGCTCTAGCATGGACACATCAATGACCTTTTTTGAGATAGCATTGAAGAACGAGCAAAGCTTTATGATTGGGGCATGGACCTTTGAGGGGAGGATACCACGCAGAGGAACAGGGAGCAGCTGAGTCATAATGACATGATAGTCATGGGCCTTCATAGGGCCATAGTTGAACTTGAGTTCTCTCATATTCACTAGCCTCTTTGGGTTCACACAGTAGCCCGTTGGGACTTTGAGTTCATTGAAGAAATAAATAAGCACACGCTTTTCTTCCTTCTTCAATGTCCATGACGCAACCAGAAGTTTGAACTGGCCATTCTCTAGCTCCACGGGATGCATCTCCTTCCTGATTCCCAAGTGTTGCATGTCCAGGCATGCGGCTAGTGAATCCTTCGATGTCCCCCCCGGTGTCCATCAAGGTGTTAAGAGTGTTAGTGCACATGTTTTTAGTGATGTGCATGGGATCAAGACAGTGGCGTACACTCAGAAATGGCCAGTAAGGTAGTTTTCCAAAAACCGATTTTTTCTTCCAAACGCTCCCATCAGGCATTGCTACTGCATTGTCCCCCTTCCCAAGGACAACCTCTAGTTTGTTGAGTTCTCTAAGTATCGCAGGCCCGTCTCGATATTTTGAAGCTAAGCGTTTCTCAATAGTACTATTGAAATCTTTTCTGGTCCTACGGTAAGGGTGATCCTTAGGTAGGAACCTATGGTGTCCCATATAAACTATTTTTGAGTTATTTGGCAGATTTACCGCATCGGTGTCGTCCAAGCACTCGACACATCTAGTATAGCCTTTTGTCTTCTCTCCAAACAACGAACCTCGACCTGGCAGGTCGGTGATTGTAGCGATAAGTACTCCCTTCATCGTGACATGTTTCTTTTTGTACTCGTCCCAAACATCCGGCACACCCTTTTCAAACATCTCCACTAGTTCATCGATCACTGGTTCTAGAAACACATCGATGTCATTCCTAGGTTGTCTTGGCCCTTGGATCAGTAGTGGCATCTAGATGTACAACCGCTTCATACAGACCCAAGGTGGAAGGTTGTATATAATAGAGCATCACTGGCCAGGTGCTATGATTGCTTCTAACCTGGTCGAAAGGATTCATCCCATCTGTGCTCAAAGCAAACCAAAGGTGCCTTACCTCTCCACCGATGTCCTTATAGAACATAGTATTGATAGTCCTCTAGTCATGCCCATCGGCGGGGTGCCTCATCATCGTATCTTTCTTACACTCTTCGCAATGCCAGCGCAACAGCTTGGCTGACTTTGCACATGCAAACAGCCTATGCACCCGGGGAGCTATAGGGAAATACCAAACGACCTTTATAGGACCTCTTCTGGTCTTGGTACCCTCATCTGATGGCTCTTCCTTGTACCATGGAGCTTCACACTTGGGGCACTTGTCCAAGTCTTTGTATTTTTCTCCACGTTACAATATGCAATCATTGGAACATGCGTGGATTTTTTCAACCTCGAGGCCGATGGGGCAGATTATTTGCTTGGCCAAGTATGTCTTTTCTGGCAACTCATTTTTTTTGGGAGCATTTTCCTTATTATATCTAACAACCGATCGAAGCCTTTATCGCTCAATCCGTTTGTCGATTTGAACTCTAACAGCATGATGTCGGCTTCTAGTTTGCTCATTGGACAATCCCTATACAATGGTGTTTTGCCATCTTGTCTTATTTTCTCTAGCTTTCTCAGTTGTCTTTTACTAAGATATCCGGTCTCTACATTACGTAGCAGCTGAGAAATGCCATCGTTATCCTCGGTGTCGTCAGCTAGTGTGTTCCTAAACACATTATTAACTGTGGCCATAGGTTCCGTGTTGACATCGGGTTCCTCATCAACATCGTGGATGGCTACGTTAGGCATATCCACATCATCATCATTTTCCTACAGAACATTCACACCAACCTCGCCATGCATAGTCCATATCGTATAGTTTGGCATGAACCCCCTGGTAATCAAGTGTGATCATATAGACTCAATTTGATGAAAGTTCCTTTGATTCTTGCAATTTTTGCATGGGCAGAAGACAGGGTTCCCATTCCCAGCACGGGCTTTGGCATCGGTGATAAACTGGGTGACGCCATGCATGTACCGCTTGTCCATTCAGGATAGATGCATCCACTCTCGATCCATCTCTGCACAAAAAAATACTGAGATAGTAATTACAAAGAATTATTAAGAAATCGAGATTCATGAACAACAGTTGTAGCTCGAAAGTACCATTTTTGGAAAACATTATTGTACACTAATTATTGGAAAATTGAAATTGGTAGCCCCGACCCTGTAAATTGAAAATAGTAGTAAAAAATAATTATTGCACAATATTGAAGAACAACTATTCTACTCTACTTCTAAGAACTAATTATAGCATCACATACTAACAATGATGATCTTGACCACCATGGAATAATTAGCTAGGAATTTAAATGTGTTTATAGACACCAACTGTTTGGATGATGGATTCACCATAATTTGAGCCTTGCACAAATATTCAATTGAAAAAGTGCTCTCTAGAATGGAGAAAGAACTAGAATGAGAATCAAGCAATGTAGCCATCAAAACGAAGCTAATTAAGGAACAAAATCAAAGGAGTGGATGTTTGTTACTAACCTTAAAGCAAAAAGATCAAGCCATTCTTCAAAATCCAAGCGCTAGCTTTATGGTGAAGAGCAGCCGCAACAATGGAGAGAAGGACCAAAACGTGCGCCTCTGTTCTTGGAATGGAAGAGAGGAGGAAGAAGAGGATGGCTGCAGCCTTTTGTGCTGTATGCATATCACCGTCGGTTCTTGGCTAGAACCGATAGTGATAGAGCCAAATCACTGTCGGTTTATGGCTTGAACCGGCAGTGATAAGTGGCCGCCAAAATACTGCCAGTTCAAGCCACAAACCGACAGTGATGTGGTGCTTCACTGCTGGTTTTAGCCCAGCCCCAATCATTTTCTCATTTTCAAGCTCATAACTGGCAGTGAAGGTACATCACTGTCGGTTCTCACAAATCCAGCAGTGATGATGCTGGCAGTGATGTCCAAATCTGGCATAGTGCTATCTAGCAGCATCTAGGTATATATTCTAGATGGGAGCCTTAGCACGAGTAGATGAACAATGCCAAAGGGTCTTTGAAAATCGGTGCACTTAAAGAGCTACACCCTAAGGCGAGTGTAACATCCAAAAATTTGAATTTTTGAAAATAGAGCTAAAAAGATTTAATTTGGAATTTATGTGCTCATGAAAACATAGAAAAATAAAATTTTCATTAATTTAAAATTTATCATAAGGTAGCAACATGTTTGTACGTACATGCTGATGCGTATTTATTTTGTGATGATTGGGTTTGATCAAAACTTCAAAAGGATTTAAATTTGAATTGAATTTGGATTTGAAAATTGTGTTTAAGAAAATAAAAAGGAATTTCTTTTCCTCTCCTCTTCCTTCTCTGTCATTCGGCCCAGCAGCACCAGCTCCCGCTTCCGCTAGGCCCCGCTTCCCTGCTCGGCCTTTTCCCTCTGCCGAAGGCTGTTCCCACATTTCTCTCTTCCTGGGCCGGAACAACCAAGCCGCGCGCACCGGCCCAGCCAGCAGCGTCGTCCGTGCGTTCCCCTCTCCTCTCTCTGCCAGATTAGGCCCACACTTCAGCGCGCCTTGGTCTTCCTCGCGGTGTAGTCGCCCTGGACTCCGTTGTCATCGACAGAGTCCGCCTCCGAGCTACCGCGTCATCTTGCCATGTCCTCCAAGTTCCCCGCCCCCATAAATATCAAGCCCGCATGTGGTGCTTCCATCCCGAGCACCCACCACCCCTCACATAACCCTAGCGCAACCGTCGCCTCAAGCTGACAGCGCCGCCACCGAGCCAAAACCTAGCGCCACAGTTGTCGTCGCCTCGCCGAGCCGCACGCCTTCGATTTTGTTCGCGGTGAGTTCGCAGTGCCCTGCTCTCCATCCTTGTGCTCTCGGTTCACTCTGCCATGGCCCATAGGCCCTTCTCCAAAAATGCCGGCATGGTTCTCTGCTCTCTGGCCATGGCACCATCGACGTGTCCCTATGCGTCGGTGACCCCATCTCTCCCTTCGATTCCAACCGTCAGATCTACAATCAACAAATCAGATTAGAACATACCCTTTCATCGCCTTTTTGCTAAAGAGACCCTTGACTTTTACTAAATCAACCCACGGTCCGCTCATCTCTCTCCCTCCCTCTTCTAATCTAGACCGTCCATATCAGATCCAACGGCCGAGATTTGTCGATACCCTTTTGCCGAGGCCTTTTTGCAAAAGGGTCTTTTAGTTTCTCAGTATTCGAACCCACCGTCCCTGTAGTTTTTCTAAAGAGCCCCTGCCTTTTCTTTAAATTGTATCCGCAGTCCTTAGGCAGATTTTAAATCAGATTTTAATTATTCTAAATTTGAAAATTAATTCTCATCTATTTACAAAATTGCCACTACCTTCTATAGGCCATAAAATCTCCATTTTAACTCTGATTTGACTCGTTCAAATTGCGTTAGATTCATAACGATGCAATCTACATATTAGTAGCAATGTTTTCCATGTCAAGAGCTCTGAAATTTTATGGTTTAATGCATCACTTGAATAATGATTATGCATTTGGATTTTTCTAACTAGAAGTAACTTAGGCTTTTCACCTTGGTCAATTATATGATTAGTTTTACCTTGTTTTTCTAAATCAAGTATAATTTGACTTAACTCAATTAAGGTATTTCTCTGAAATATCCTATACATGTTTTATATAGCTAAAATAAATAAAGCATATAGTTTCTTTTCGATAGCAAATCTATTGGTAGATGTATCTTTTTCACCATAGCTCCGATTAGCGTACTTTTCGTGTCTGTGTGATCGTAGCAATGCATAGATTTGATTTCAAATTCTTTTTCACTGATTGGTGTATTGTTCTAATATAGTTATGTTTGAATGCTATGCATGTTTGTTCGGATGCTTGTGTGGTGCTTAATGATCTTGTCCAGTCAGTGAGTTTTACGTCGTGATCAAGAAGTAGTTCTTTGGAGGCTACGAATCAATAGAAGAAGGATCTAAGTTTAAGGCAAGTATAGCATGGGATCTACTTTGTTACCCTATACCTTGATTCCTATGGGTTATTGCATTGGGTACTATGATGCTAGTGATCAACTACAATCATGATCTTGTAACGTGACTAATGGTATATGCAATAAACATTAAAACTTGACTATTTTAGCAACATGGAAACAGGGGGCTAGAGTATTTAGCTACTTTCTAAATGCTTCAGATTCCTCTCCCTAAGGAATTATCTGTAAATGATCATCTAGGACTTACAGTACAGCTATGAGAGCTACATGACTCTGGCTTTAGCTTAGTATGAGGACATTTTCTTGCTTGTTAGTGGTTATCTTTATGGCGCAAGAGGGGCTCCGACAGGTATGACCTTTGCCTGCCAGGTTGACTGCATTTTGGTTTCTTGACCTTTTGTTAGTCACTCCTTGGAGGGGAGTTCATGCTTATTGATGGGGAAACCTAGCGGCCCTAACTTGTTAGATGAGCCTTTGAAAGGCTTCATAGTGAACCCTGCCGACCATCCTTGGTAGTGGGTTAAGAGGCTCGCGACCTTGGGTAAAAGGTTAAATCACAACTCACAGTGAAAGTGTACAACCTCTGCACCGTGTAAAACTAATATATCAACCGTGCTCACGGTTACGAGCGGCCTTGGAACCCTTACGGAATAGATGATGAACACTGATGATACGGATGATCAAGATGCTCACTAATGATTATTGTTTATGCTATTCATTATTCATGTTTACCTGATTATGTGTTTATGTGGGCTTGTGGATAAACTAGTTGCCACCCTATTGCTAAAATCAATACTCATTAAAAGCTAATCACAGTTAACCAGTATCAGTCTTTTGAGCCTCATGAACCCCATGTTATATTTTGTTGAGTATGGCATATACTTATGCTTGCTTTATTTTTCAATTATTGGGATAAAAATCCTAGATGGGTACCAGATGGCTAGAGTTTGGATGAATTAGAGTTGTGATCAACCAGTCAGTTGTCCTTATGGAATTGGAGTCTTCACCCGAAGATCGGAGTTGTCTTTTCCTCTATTTGCTATCTAAGGTTATATTCTTTATACTAAGTACGTTATATATTGAGTATTGTCTATTGATATTACCCTTATTTGTAGCTATATGTGAGATTTAACTTCCTAGGCTCACATATGGTGTATATCTGGTTTTATTCTTAAAATCGGGTGCTACAAAGTGGTATCAGAGCAATGCTGACTATAGGACATAAGCCTAGTTAGAACTATACATTTTAGCAGGCTCTCATCTCTGCTTAGTTCTTGCTTTCTCTCCAACCTTGTTATTTGCTAAAAGTTAAGCTCACTTCGGCCTCTGTTCTGTTATAAAAACCTTGTCTCTATTCTGAATCCTCTCTCTTCATCTAAATAGATGGGTCGTAATGAGGAGACCACTAGCATTAAAGGTTAGGAGGACCAGGCTACGTTGTCCTTGATTGCATTCGATAAGGAGAAGCTTTTAGCTATGCAACAACAAGTATTAGAAGGAATGACTCAACATGGGAGTTCTCAACAGTGCTTGCCATAGGGTCAAACCAACATACCAATGGGACCAATGAAGAGACAAGTGGTAGAAGCTTGGAAGAAAATGAAGTCCAATTAAGGTGCTGGTAGTAATACGCTCGAAAGTCAGTATCAATGTCATTGTTGTGAACATTATGGTTTTCCTTGTCTTCGAAACAAGCAAACTAAGAAGGAAGTCAAGGTGAACCTGAGTTGTGAGGCCAATATGGATAAGAAGAGGAAGGCAAACTCACTGGAGCCAGTATTGGACAGTGACCAACATTTGAGTTCTACTACATTGTCACATCCATCTCTAATCCCTATTCGGATAAATTCAGACTTTAAAGAGTTAGAGGCTTCTCAAGCTAAGACTACTCCACATGAGGTATGCATAGATGGGTGGACAATCACCTATAAGGAGTTTCAACCCTGAAAGATCAAGCGAGCTAGAAAGCGGTCTAGTCAAATAAAGATGAACCTTCAGAGTCAGCAAGCTGACAACACACTAAGCAACAATTATGTTGAGTATGACATCACAAAAGATCCAGCTAACAGAAAGTGTTATCATTGCCAATAGGAAGGACATTATGTTAAATTTTGCCCACAGAAGAATCAACAATTATACCATGCAAGTGGCCAGAGTCAGGTCACTATAGGGTTGCCACCGGTAAGTGTTAGTGATGCCGAACCCAAAAGAAGCATTTGATGAGGATGACGAATGAAGGAGTAATGATGGACTATCCAAGATCAATGAAGTAGAGGATGTGTCGCCCTCACGGTCATGCAAGAGATGCTACCCTAGATGCCCTCGTTGCCACACATTGGTTAAGGAATATGAGTTTGTGCCCCTTTATGTAACAAAAATGATAGTATCGCAAGTTGAGTCAATGATTTAGTTGTGCACCTTTATTGCCTTGTCATTATGCTTATGCTTGTTTTGAATCTTTGTAATGATTGCAATGATCTTGTAGGGTGTTCCCACAATTTCATTTTTTTATAGGCCTAAGGTATAGGGATTAATGGAATAAATAGTTGGGTTATGGTTTTCATATGTTTTCCCTATCCTGCCTTTTGGAGCAGTCTGCCCTCTTCGGCTTATATCTCTGAGTTTGGATAATCAGAAATCATGAGAAAATTCTATACAATAGTAGACTTCGATATCTTTCTACGACCACAATAATCACCTTGATAGCTATTTTGGTTGAGTTATGAAAATCACAAGATGATGCAACCACGCTGTCTAAAATCTGGAGTAGTTTTTGTTGTGCACTATTTTCAACTACCTGAACTGTAGAATTTAGAAAAGTGTTCTATAAGGAAGTTGTGGAGGATTTCATAAGATTTACAACGGTATAAGCTACAACTTCATTGGATTAACGAAATGAGAGTTACAACTGTTTTACTGCACTGTTGTTTTTCTGCTTGTGAGGAATTTTAGATTTCTTGTTCTTGTCCATACACGAGTGTATCATTGGGATGTCAGAACGTCTTGATACTAGTTAGATCATCTAGAAGAAGGTGCAAGCTACCCTTTTTGTGTCCCCTAGTTGATCTTTTCTTAAGGGGGGTAGCCAAGTTGAAGAATTTGCAAGATGAAGTTTCATACATTCTAGTTATTTATTTGGAAGCATCTATTATATATGTGATGGTTGCTACTAGGAGAAGTGCTTCACATGAGATCAAAGGAGTCCTGCCAATTCTAATCCACCGCCAACTAATCCCCCATCTATAGAGTAAGCTTTGATGACGCAGACTTAGTTATTACAGACTATTGCTTAGAGTGTGTTGAACAACATGCATCAAGCACCACCTATTGACAAGCATGGTAAATTTATGAAGGGATACCCACTGACACTCTCTCATACAAGCGAACCACTAGAAGTTGATTACTAGCTTAGAGCTATGGAGTGACAATTGGACATAGCTCAATGTGATGATTATGAGAAGGTGCTTTTTGCATCCAGCCAACTCCAGGTGCAACACAAGACTGGTGGGAGTCTTACTAGTATGGACATCCCAATAACGTTGGACATATCACCTGAAAGGAGTTTAGCGAGAGCTTCATGTCGTACCACATTCCCACAGGTGTGGTAGAACTCAAGCCAGATGAGTTCTAGGCTCTCAAGCAAGGATTTATGACTGTGTGTGAGTATCGTGATGTGTTCACTCAGTTGTCATGCTATGCTCCAAAAGAAGTGGATAATGATGCTAAGAAATAGAAACACTTTTTGAAAGGACTTAATGATGGAGTTCAATTGAAGTTGATGACTGTTGTGTATCCTGATTTCAAAACATTGGTGGAAAAGAGCTTTATGTCTACGATGATGCACCTTGTCAAGATGTGGGGTTATCCATTGTAAAGCATGGAAGTACTATCTTCTTGGACGTAAAAGTGACATCTAGGTGGGTCACAAGAATCTAATGGATATTTTCACTAAGTTGATTATAAGCTTGTGACATCATTGTTGGATTGAAGCAATCAAGGTTTTATGACTTGGAAAAGTGCTATTACTTCGAGAAGCAGAGTCATGGCCAATGCCCTTAGCAATAGAGAATTGTGCTAAGAAGATTCGGGTGACACTAAGGACTAAAGAACTGTATTCCAAGCAACTTAACCAGAATCATTAGAGTTTTGAAGATTGGTGGTAGATTCTCTTTCTCACCTAGAAAGTGAAAAGGCTCTATTGGAAGGTGAACATATGAAGAAAGAGGTCTAATAAGTATGGACTAAAAAGGAAAGGTGGCCTAGTGATTGGAATTACCTGAGTATTGTTTGGAGTATCAGTCAGAATCTTGGAATCAATTTGGCAAGATACTTGGAGTAAGGTTAAGAGGTATGCAAAGTAAAGTGGGATCCTTATCAAGAAGATGGAACTGCACGATGGAACTACACTAGGAAGTAGAGAAGAATCCAAAGACAGAGTATCCCTATCTTCAAGTCGACGTCGTCCAAATCTTGTGGACAAAATTCATTTTAAGGGGGTAGAATTGTAACACACTAAAATTTGAATTTTGGAAAGAGAGATAAAAATATTTAATTTGGAATTTATGTGCTCATGAAAACATAGGAAAATAAAAAAAATTATTAATTTAAAATTTATCATAAGGCAGCAACATGTTTGTGCATACATGCTGCTGCATATTTATTTTGTGATGATTGGGTTTGATAAAAACTTCAAAAGGATTTAAATTTGAATTGAATTTGGATTTGAAAATTGTGTTTAAGAAAATAAAAAAGAATTTCTTTTCTCTCCTCTTCCTTCCCTGTCATTCGGCCCAATAGCACTAGCTCCCGCTTCCGCCGCGGCCCGCTTCCCCGCTCAGCCTTTTCCCTCTGCCATAGGTCGTTCCCGCATTTCTCTCTTCCTGGGCCGGAACAACCAAGCCACGCGCACCGACCCAGCCAGCAGCGTTGCCCATGCATTCCCCTCTCCTCTCTTTGCTAGACCGGGCCCACACATCAGTGCGCCTTCGTCTTCCTCACGACGTAGCTACCTAGGACTCCATCGTCGCTGATAGAGTCCACCTCCGAGCCACCGCATCGTCTTGTCGTTTAGTCTAAGTTCCCCACCCCCATAAATATCAAGCCCACACGCGCTGCTTCCATCCCGAGCACCCGCCGCCCCTCGCATAACCCTAGCGTAGCCACCGCCTCGAGCTCGCAGCGCCACCGTTGCCATCCCCTCACCGAGCCGCCTGCCTTTGATTTTGTTCGCGGTGAGTTCGTAGTGCCCTGCTCTCCATCCTTGTGCTCTCAGTTCGCTCTGCCATGGCCTATAGGCCCCTCTCCAAAAACACCAGTGGGGTTCTCTGCTCTCCGGCCATGGCGCCGTCGACATCTCCCAGTGTGCCGGCGACCCCATCTATCCTTTCGATTCCAACCGTCAGATCTGCAATCAACGGATCAGATTAGAATGTACCCTTTCGTCACCTTTTTGCTAAAGAGACCCCTGACTTTTACTAAATCAATCCGTCGTCCACTCATCTCTCTCCCTCCCTCTTCTAATCTAGACCGTCCGTATCAGATCCAACGGCCTAGATCGGTCGATACCCTTTTGCCGAGGCCTTTTGGCAAAAGGGTCTTTTAGTTTCTCAGTATTCGAACTCGTCGTCCCTGCAGTTTTTCTAAAGAGCCCCTGCCTTTTCTTTAAATAGTATCCACAGTCCTTAGGCAGATTTCAAATCAGGTTTTAATTATTTTAAATTCAAAAATTAAGTTTCATCTATTTACAAAATTGCCACTACCTTCTGTAGGCCATAAAATCTTCGTTTTAACTCTGATTTGACCTATTCAAATTGCATTAGATTCATAACGACGTAATCTACATATTAGTTACAATGTTTTCCATGTCAAGAGCTCTGGAATTTTATGGTTTAACGCCTAACTTGAACAATGATTATGCAATTGGATTTTTCTAATTAGAAGTAACTTAGGCTTTTCATCTTGGTCAATTATATGATTAGTTTTACCTTGTTTTTCTAAATCAAGTATAATTTGACTTAACTCAATTAAGGTATTTCTCTGAAGTATCTTATACATGTTTTATATAGCTAAAATAAATAAAGCCTATAGTTTCTTTTCGATAACAAATCTATCAGTAGATGTAACTTTTTCACCGTAGCTCCGATTAGCGTGCTTTTCGTGTCTATGTGATCGTTGCAACACTTAGATTTGATTTCAAATTCTTTTTCACTAATTGGTGTATTGTTCTAATATAGTTATGTTTGAATACTATGCATGTTTGTTCTGATGCTTATGTGGTGCTTAATGATCTTGTCCAGTCGGTGAGTTTTACGTGGTGATCAAGAAGCAGTTCTTTGGAGGCTACGAATCAATAGAAGAATGATCTAAGTTTAAGGAAAGTATAGCATGGGATCATCCTTGTTGTCCTACACACCTTTAATCATTTAATTCATATTGCATGTGTCTACCTTGACTGGCACTAAGGATTTCCTAGTACTTTGTTATCATGTACCTTGATTCTTATGGGTTATTGCATTGGATAGTATGATGCAAGTGCTCAACTACAACCATGATCTTGTAACTTGACTAATGGTATATGCAATAAACATTAAAACTTGACTTTTTAGCAACTTGGAAACAGGGGGCTAGAGTATTTAGCTACTTTCTAAATGCTTCAGATTACTCTCCCTAAGGACTTATCTATAAGTGATCATCTGGGACTTATAGTACAGCTGTGAAAGCTACATGGCTCTGGCTTTAGCTTAGTATGAGGACCTTTCTAGCTTGTTTGTAGTTACCTTTATGGCGCAAGAGGGACTCCGACATGTATGACCTTTGCCTGCCCAGTTGAGTGCATTTTGGTTTCTTAACCTTTTGTCAGTCACTCTTTGGAGGGGAGTTCATGCTTATTGATGGGGAAACCTAACAGCCCTAACTTGTTAGACGAACCTTTGAAAGGCTTCATAGTGAACCCTACGGACCTTCCTTGGTAGTGGGTTAAGAGGCTCGTGACCTTAGGCGAAATGGTAAATCACGACTCACGGTGAAAGTGTACAACCCCTGCAAAGTGTAAAACTAGTATATCAGCCGTGCTCACGGCCTTGGAACACTTACGGAATAGATGATGAACACTGATGATACGGATGATGAAGATGCTCACTAATGATTACTATTTATGCTATTCATTATTCATGTTTACCTGATCATGTGTATATGTGGGCTTGTGGATAAACTTGTTGCCACCCTATTGCTAAAATCATGACTCATTAAAAGCTAATCGCAGTTAACCAGTGTCAGTCTTTTGAGTCTCATGAACCCTATGTTATATTTGTTGAGTACGATATGTACTTATGCTTGCTTTATTTTTTTTAGTTATTAGAATAAAAATCCCGGATGGGTACCAGATGGCTAGAGTTTGGAAGAATTAGGCTTGCGATCAACCAGTCAATTGTCCCTGTGGAATTAGAGTCTTCACCCAAAGATCGAAGTTGGCTTTCCGTTGTTTGCTATCTAAGATTATATTCTTTATACTAAGTACGTTAGATATTGAGCATTGTTTATTGATATTACCTTTATTTGTAGCTATATGTGAGATTTGACTTTCTGAGCTCACATATGGTGTATATCTGGTTTTGTTCTTAAAACCAGGTACTACAGCGAGCCTTTATTACCATCCCTATATATATATAAGCATGTTAGTGATTTCAATAGAAGTACATTTCCTTTAGATGCCTTATTTGGTGGGAATGATTTTCTGAGGCACCTCTAGATTTATAAATTGATTTGACAATGTCTAAAGAACATTTGGACCCCTAAACCAAAACAGATAAAAATCATTCGACTTCAAAGTTGTAGATCATGTCAATAACTATAGCTTTGATATAGATAGGTTGTTCTAAAATTGAAACTTTTGAATTTCAAAATTTGAGAATGAAAACAAACATTTTGCGGCCTCTGAACTATCCCAAAATACAAAATAAAAGTGGTCAACTACAAAGCTTTAGATAGTGATACGAGTTACATCTTTGGTATATGCCGTGCTAACATCCAACATCGTCTGAAAGAATCAAACACTGGAATTTCAAAACCTAAGAATTTACAATGAATAATTGGGTTAAAAGAGTCTAAATAAGTTATCAACTATAAAACTAGACAATGTTAAGTGTTACGCTTTTTATATAATATTTGTTTTCATTCGACTTTATTTGTAAATGATATGAACTTTATGTGGGACGAGTCTATCTATATCCAACAGCTTTTTAATTAGATCTCGAAATACTAACATTATTTATTTCTCGCTTCTCGCTACCTAAAGATAGAGAGCTGATCTGACTCTCCAAAGTGTGTATAAGATGGGCATGTTTGGCACAGCTCTAGCTCTACGCTGGATCTGTAATTTGTAGACTAAATTAAAGTGGTTTAAATATTTATATTTAATCTAAAATATAAACGATTAAATACACATTACCTACCTATAGCTCCAGATTCAGGATTTCCAACAGTTACAATTGACCAGCGCTAGTAAATCCATATATTTCCTAGAGCAAGAGCTTTGCATGGTATAGAGAGCTCTTGAACAGTGAGAAGATATAGGAATTTTTTTTATTCAAAAGTGTCTCCAAATGAGGATTTACAGAGTAAATTTAGGAAAGAGTGTTGGAGATGCTCTAAGAACCTCAATTCAAGGGAATTATGAGCCGTACTTTTTCAACGAAGAAACGGTGTTTTTCTCTCATAACAAATCAGCGAACAGGGAAGTCTTTGAGTTAAATGCTGAAATCATGTAAGAAAAATGAGAGAGTGGGAGAAAGAGAGTTTGCCGAAGAAATATGAATCATGTAATATGGCGATCCAATCACTGTGCCTATGTATTTTCAACCTTGTGTGCAACTTCGCTGGCTTAGTTGCGTCAATTATGAACAGTACTTGTATCGGTACCGTTGGTTGTTATGGATGTGCGTATTAAATTTACAAATTTACTCTGATGATTGGACGGACTGCGGGTGCCCTTTGTATTTATAAATACCATACATACCACCCCGGCCAGCTCCTCCAATGTGTCAACCAACCATATCCATCCCTGCATCTTCAGTCTTTAGCAAGGACAATGGGTGCCAAGCTCCTTCTCGTTGCCTTTCTCGTCATCACCACTGCCGGCCACCCCATCTGGGCACAAGTGATTAATGATGTGGTGGAGGTTATCAAGGGGGGACTTGATGGCTTGTCATCCACGTTCGATCAAGCAGCGGACAACCTAGCCCAAATGTCAGATATTGTGCTCGACAATATTGTGAACGAGGAGACTGGACCGACTGCGACAGCCAATGGGACAAATCCTTAGTTCAGTGCATGCGTAGTAAGTTATTAATAACTGTTTATAATAAGCTTGTTATGGAACACTCGAACTTATCCTCGCATTTGCATAAATACGGTGGTGACCTAACCACTCCCATGTGTGCACTGCATGTATCCCTATAGAATGATGAATATATATGTATGGTGTGATATCCACTAATAAAATGGTACGCGCGCTATTCCATTGGTGTCGCCTTCCTGGTCGATTGGGCATGGTGCGTACTACTTGCCAAGAGGCTGATCGAAGTACTTTCTTGAGTTTGTCTTCCCTATGAGGTTTCATTTGTATACCCACCAAACCAAGGCTGTGGTTTGACAGAACATCAGCACCACTGTGACGTTAAAACTTAAATTCTCAAGCGGCAAACAGTGAAAAAGATTGGAAAATTGGGGGGAAAAAAGAAACAGGTTTTAGAGCAGCCTCACATTTACTGGGCGGCTGCACCATTGCAAGTATAACTCATCAACCGCTAATCGGATTTGAGTAAAACTAGTTCCATTAGAAAGATAAAAATGATAGCAACAATTTTTGTTTCATGGACATGTTAAAATTCTACATCAACTTGTCGCAGGAAAAATTTGACGAATAAATCAGCTTAATACTCACGTACTTGAGCTTGTCCGATTGGTTCTGCACGAAATCTTTTGCGCTTGCCCTCCTAAGAAAAGTCCCGGATTTTCAAATGGTTAAGGGTCCATTCGGTTTCGTAGGATTGGTTGGACCTAGGAACCATTCCAGTTTATTAAGATTATACAAATGAGCAAATCATTCCAATTGAAAATTGTTGCAGGCACCCGTTCCTGAGGAGCCCAACGAGCCCTAGTTGAATTCTTAAAGGCCTAACCTCCTTTTCCTTCACCTTTCTTCCCTTTCTCCTCTTTGCTCCTTTTCCTTGCTGCTTCCCCCCCCCCCCCCCCCCCCCCCCCCCCTCAACCACGCTTATTTGTACTAATGGGGATACAATGGACTTGTATTGAAATTCGCAGTATAGGGTTAGGTGAGCTAGGTGTTGGCTCTTGTAACCCGACCCCTCTATAAAAGGAGGAGGGGGCTGCAGTTGTAACCCAACTCAGTCACGAGTGCGAGAAGCAACACAGCGTGACAGGCTCGTGGGGGTGCCGACAGTTTTGGCCAGAGCCCCAGGCAGGCTTCAGCCGAACCTCGTTACCAAACATCGAGTGTCCTGTGTGGTGTGTGCGATCTCTCGTGAGCATCTCGCCTATGTAGATGCAAACAATCGCTTCCATATTAGGCGTCGGTAACACAACATAGATGCACTACACCAGCGGACAATCACGAAGCAAGGAGCAGAACCCTAGTCAACCAGTAACATGGTTACATGAAAACAACCCAGGAGAAAACAGCAAGTGATAAACGAGTACAAAGGTACAGCCGTACAGGCAGCAAGACTAGCAATGGATGCTGATACCTAACGGCAGAAGAACTTTTTTGGTGGTGAAGGATGCACAGGTCAGAACAAATGGCCACAAAATAGCAATTTTTAGACCCAGAGCAAGTTTGTAGTCATAAGTCATGTAATTCTTTTGCAAGATACAGGCACCTGCATTTTGGAGGATTCAAACTCGAGAGCTAGCTCCACCCTCAGACGAGCTTTTTCTTGGGCCTATTTCGATACGATTAAAAATCGATTATAGCTAGCTCACCGTGGCAATCCTGCCAAATAGTTCGCAGCGCATGCGATTGTTTTCACCGCTGACGGTACTACATCGCAGAGAAATTCTGATGCCGCACCAGGCAGTCACGACGATACCCGTATATATAGGTTGTTTTCAAATCAAACTTTCCAATTTCAAAATTTGAGCAATGAAAACTAACATTTGTGGCCTCTAAACAATCTCAAATACAAATAAAAGTGGCCAGCTACAAAGTTATATATCATGATAAGAGTTACAACTTTAGTATATACCATGACATCCTACATCGTTTGAAACAATCAAACACTTGAAATTTCAAAATCTAAGAACTTAAAACAAATAATTAGGCTATAAACTGCATGAAAATGTTGTCCACTACTCTCTTCATTCAAAACTATAAGTCGCTTTAGTTTATCTATGTACATAGTTTTTGTTATATATCTAGACATAGCATATGTCTACATGCATAACAAAAGCTATGTAACTAGAAAAGTCAAAACGACTTATAATTTTGAATGGGAGAGCACAAAACTCTAGATAGTTATAGAGTTAGATCTTTAGTATATATCGTGTTAACATCTATCCAACATCATTTGAAAGAATCAAACACTTGAATTTTTAAACCTAAGAATTTTAATGAATAATCGGGCTACAAACGGTCAAAAAAAAAAAGGTCATCAACTACAAAATTATAGATCGTGTTATTTGTTTTCATTCAACTTTATTTCTATATGGTATGAACTTTATGTGTGACGACAATTGTCAAGGCCTACCTGTAGAAGCAGTCCTATTTACTCCAGTGGCTTTTCTGAGAGGCCCATAAATGAAAGATGGCCATCTTCGTTAGACCCTTGATGTCCAAAAGATAAGTTATTACTAGAATTTAGTCAGAGCTGGCGTCACATGCATGGTACAGCTTGATGTCCAAAAGATCGTCGTCATCGAGTTAAAAATCGCACACACACGCAGACAGCACGTGGAAGAAAAAGATTACTACACCACGAATCATGTACTCCAGGACATATATACGGAGTTTACGGATGTACGGCGTTTCAAGTACGTTGATTACGCGCTGTACCTATTCCCACTTCTGTTAGCGTATGTTTCAGTAAGTTGACACGCATATAGTGCACCAATTTAGGTTCCGTTTGGCAGGGCTTCTTCACCAGCTTCAGGAGCCGTTTGGAGCCGTTAAACGGGGTAAAGTAAAATAGCTTTACTTGTGAAGCCCCTAAAAACATGCTCTCACAGTGATTTGAGGTGGGATGGAGCAAAAAAAAAGTGGCTTCTCCCGGCTCCTCCTCCAGGCCCCTAAAAACATGCTCTCACAGGGAAGCCATTTTGCCAAACGGTTTACCAAAACCACTTCAGCTCCACCGGTGGAACTGTTCGTGGAGCTGAAGCAAAAAAAAATGGCTTCACTAGTGAAGTGAAGCCCTGCCAAACGAGGTCTTAGTGTACTAATAATTGGATGTTTCGACGGTGGCGGCCCACAGAGTATTCAATGGTATCCACTAAATACCTAATATTTTCTATGATCAATGGTATTTAAGGGTATAACGAATTATATATGTTAAAAAATAGAGTTGAATCAATCTATTTCTTTATCTTTAGAAATTTTGAATACACATTTTCCAAATCTTGGGTTTGCCTCTGTTTCGATGGAAATTGTGTATTTGTAGTAGTGAATCCAAGTGATTTAGGTGCTCCAAGACTAGTAAACTGATCAACATATTCAGTTTGTAGGTAGATTATCTTCACAAACCGGATCGCTAAAAGTCCTATGTTTGATTTTGGTAATTAAGACAACCAATAGACTAACATTTTCCTAAGTACAGTGCCGACCCTGAGGGAGGGGGAGGGCAAACGGAGCAGCCGCTCTAGGCCCCCACGCCACTAGGCCTCCTTCAATATATGTATGTATTTTTAGAATCTGTTTGGCACAGCTTCATTAACTATTGTGAACTGTTTTTTTTGCTAAACACTTTTTTTTAAAACAACTTATGGGTGAAGCTGTTTTTCAAAGGGGGTGAGTTGGGATTAAGTTGAAAAAAAAGTAGCTCATTCATGGTTCATCTGACACAGGTGGGCCCCATCGAGTCCTTTTCTCACGTTTACTCGTCATCAGGTCCCGTGCACGCGGGCTCTTCAGCCGCGGAGTGCGGCCGCCAGAGCACGGCTGCTATAGCTGCCAGGGCCCACGCGGACATGGTCGCAACTTCGCTGGGCGCGGCCATCGGGGCCCACGTAGGCACGGTTGCCAGGGCACACTGCACACATAGCTTCACTGGTGAAGGAATCAACCACAGCTCAGCTTCGCCGGGCGCGGGCACCGCCATACCTAACCGCCGGATGTGGACGCCACCACACGCAAGTACCGTCGTACCACCTGATGCAGGCGCCACCGGACGCGAGGGCGGGCATCGGGGTAGGTACGAGGGGCCGTCGGGGCGCCATCGGGGCCACGGCCTGCCCGGAGCGTAGCCGCCGGGATGCTACCTGCCGGGGCCCGGTGTGGCCGCTGGGGGCGTGGCAGGCCATGGGCGCAGCCTGCCGGGACGTGGCCCGCCAGAGGTGCAGTCTGCCAAGACGAGGACCGTTGGGGACATTGGAATGCGGCTGCCGGGGTGCCGAGGGTGCGGCCACCGGCCATCGGGAAGAAAAGAAACCGTGGGAAGGAGATGACCGAAGAATAAAGAAGAAAATAAAAAACTGAGGGCATTAGGGTCATTTTTTCTTTTCTATTTTTTTGTCTACTATTTGTTTACGTGAAGTTGTTTTGTTAAATAGATTTACAAAAATCAGCTTAGCTTCATCATAAGTGCTGTTTGTAAAGGTAAAACATAAAAAAACAGCTTGACTAGTGAAACGGGACCCTAGTATTGGAATCCGGATTAGTATTAGTACTATATTACTATTTTGGCCCAAAAAGTAAATACGCTAGAGTCCAAAAGCCAAACACGTTGGAGCCCAAAAGGCAAACACGCTGCACACTACACGTCTTCGATCAGCAGTACACAGCGACGGTTCAGATTTGATTCAACACAAGGAGGGGGTGGCCGCATAGTTCGACACCGCCATTGCCGGACATAAGAACCTACTTTTTTTTATCTAAAAATAAACTATAAGTATTTAACTCAACATGATGAAGATAACTCTTAAAATAAGCTGTGAAAAAACTTGTTCTTTAATCAAACCGAGTTAAATATATTTGGCAAGTGTTCTAAATTAAACCAAATTTAGAAAAATGATCCTCACTTCATTGATTGACATTGATAATTTTAACCTATCTAAAATTGAATATTTGTGGTCACCGATGATAAAGGGGAGAAGTAATTCACAAAAATAGGGGAGAGAAACAAAGATAAGGAAAAGTTGACAAAGGAAGGGGATCAATTAAAATTCAATTAAAATTGGAGCACACAAGTAGGGGAGCAAGCTCATAAACTGGGTTGATGCATTTGAATGTGCATTTACATATGCTTGATTGCATTTGTCAAGTTTAAATTTAAAATCTCGTGCTTGTGTGATGTATGCTAGTTGTAGGTTTGAATAATCAAATAAAAAACTAACATGCATAGATAATAGTTAAATATGCCTTGTATTATTTTCACAAGTGGTACTAGAGCCTATATATAATGTTGATCTCACGAGATATCTAGTGTTTGTGTTTTGTAAGAGCTATCTAACTAATCATGGAGCTAAGGATGGCATATTTGGTGCACTCCGATTGGTATCACGCTTTAAAGGTCCATCTCTTATACCTTAGCATCATTTGGTAGACATTACTCTCCCACAACTCTAATTCATGTATATGTGCAAGCTTTAATTCAAACTCTTAGCACATACGTAGGGGGAGTAAATGTTACCAATGAGGGTTCATGAAACTTGTCTAAATTCTTTACACATTGTAAAAATGCTTGAGCAAGCAACATGGATTCAAATGAATTTCAATTCATATCTTTGTAAAAGTGTTGTCATCAATTACCAAAAAGAGGAAGATTGAAAGCTCTAGTTTGGTTTTGGTGCATTGATGAAACCATAAGTGCTAACCCTTTGCTCTAAGTGATCATGAGATAGGGTAGCACATTCCAAGTGGTAGAGCAAATGGTGAAGATCATCATGGTGGTGATGGCCATGATGATGATCAAGTGCTCGGGCTTGGAAAAGATGAAAGAGAAAAACAAAAAGCTCAAGGCAAATATGATATCCATAAGAGCTCTTTGTTTTTGGTGATTAAGATACTTAGTGAGTGTGATCACATTTAGAATAGATAGTCGTACTATTAAGAGAGGTGAAACTCGTATCGAAATGCGGTTATCAAAGTGCCACTAGATGTTCTAATTCATTGCATATGCATTTAGATTCTAGTGACTACTAACACCCTTGACAATGTTTGTGAAAATATACTAACATACGTGCAGATGGTGATACACTTGGTGATTAGCACATTTGAGCAAGGGTGAAGTGTTCGCGCTTGAAAAGAAGTGATTCAAGGGTGTCAGAGCCTGGCTCGAGGGGCGTCAGACCCTGGTCAGGGAGAGTCCGATAGCTAACCCTAACTGAGTGGCGCCCACGCAGAGGAGTCGAACCGAGGCTCGCGGGGGCATCGGACCGAACAAGCGCACTATTCATTCAGTGCCGCGCGAGGAAGTGAGCGAGGGCGCGACATGTGGTAGCGTCGGACTCTCGGTGGAGTCTGACAGTGGGCGTCAGACCGATGTCCAATGGTTTTAGCCCTCTCTAGACCTCTGTTGACCGTGTCAAACCCTCCATGTGTGGAGTCCGATGGTGCGTCCGAGGCGCAGGTCCGACGGTGATGATCAACGCATGTCAGGCGACCGTTGGCGGCAACGGTCATTTTCATTTGAATTAGACACGTGGCAACGCGTGAGTGGACGCGGCACGGTGTTGGATCGAGCGTCGGATGGTCCGACGGCCCATGCCCAGCAAGTCCGATGGTCACTTATGTGATCCAACGGCTCAATTTCATGGTGGCTCCTGTTTAAGTCCCATGGCCAGCTCTACCTCACTCTCTTGGCCATTTTTATTGACATAGCAACCTAGTGATCAAAGCCAAAGCCCTCCCACTCATCTCCACTGTTGATTCATCGTCTTTGTGAGATTGGGAGTGAATCAAAGTGTATTGCTTGAGTGATTGCATCTAGAGGCACTTGGTGATTGTGTTTCACTGTGGGTTTTGCTTGTTTCTCTTGGTGGTTGCCACCACCTAGATGGCTTGGTGCAGCAATGATCATCGAGCGGAGGGTGGTGTTTGTCTCTAGCTCCGATCGTGGTGATTGTGAGGGGTTCTTGACCTTCCCCTGGTGGAGAGCCAAAAGATACTCTAGTGGATTGCTCATGGCTTGTGGTCCTCATCTTATGTTGGTTGTGTGGCACCCGATTGCGGGTTAGGCATGTGATGCCTATAAGCGCATAAAACTCCCAGTGAGTGAATCGCCATAACAGGGACTAGCTTGTCGGCAAGCAAGTGAACCTCGGTGAAAAATCATTGTGTCATCTTGTCTCCGAGGATTTCATTGGTATTCATTGTGATTGATTGATTATCTCTTGCCATGGCGGTATAACTCCTATCACTCTTGTGTATTTACTTTCCTATAGTAGCTAAGCTCTTTAGTATAATTAGTTTTGAGAGTGAGCTTGTGTCTTGTCTAGTTTGGTTAGTGAGGCTCTTTAGTTAGTCTTTGAGAGCTCACTAACTTAGTAGTAGTGACCTAGCCTTGTGTGTGACATAGAGACTATAGAAACTAGAATTGTGGATAGGTGGCTTGTATTTTTAGTTGGCTAGCACAAAACTTGCTTTGCCTCATATTTATCTAACCACTTGGTTTTAAGTGTTGTTTGTAGAAATTTTTATAGGCTATTCACCCTCCTATAGCCATTAGGACTTTCCAACCAATCATCAAGATTCACATGGCTCAACATCATACAACTATGATTAATTTATTAACAAGTTACAATATGGTTTCGCATACAAGAAATAAAGTGCAATTACATTCAGATAAAGATATCATTATTAACCCATCATTCTAGTTTCTCTCTTACTCTCGAGCAACTAGTCATCAGAGTAACCGTAGCTTGTAGGGGACGCCCATCCCGGAGTCTGCTAGGCTTTGACCTCGCTTGAGCATGGTTTACGTGGTCACCAAGTCTGAAGCACATGTAAAAGCTTAACAGCATCACCGTGAGTATGATTGTACTCAGACTCAGAGGACTTATTCCAACATAATTGTTTGGTGGATGCAAGGGAGTTTAATTGGCATTTTAATTTGTGGAAGGCATGGCATAGATTAAAGGAATGACATGCTCATGAATCTAACTCATCAAGTTATAAGTAGTAAACATGTACAACCTTAAGTGATCCAAGTTTCATCTCATACACAAGTTCATTTAATCTCACTACACTGAGTCTAGAAGAAAGAACAACCAAACAATTTCATCTGGACACACCATGCTTTGAAAATATCTCTACAGAGGTGTACAACTATACCCACACAGAGACCAAGGGCAAACCTCTATACTTGTGCCCTGGTGACGGTTGCCTCGAGGTTCCAACTTTACTCAATGTGACTTTCAGATCCATGAACGGTCTAGAGAAGGACCGAGGTACTCCTTCAATCTAGCCCACACCACATCTCGAGCCGAATCTGTGCGATAGGCCAGTTGCCACTAAGTACATTACGCGATGTGTGGTCTGTACAAGTGGTTACTCAAGCTTAATATCCCAAGAAATGGTCCTTGGCTACTCCACGAGCTACGTCACATGAGATCCAACACTCACAGTGACCTTACTCCTCGCTTGAGTTGAGACTTATATTAAGATCATCATTAAGTTCAAATTGAAGGTTGGTCCTTAATCAAATTAAGGATTAGTCAAGTTAAACCCATTGCAAGTTTCACTTGTTAGTTAAACCTAGTGAAACACCCACACGTGTGAGAATGAGTTCCCACTCACACTCGACTTCTATCGGTAATAGCCAACTAAGCATGTTAAACATCACGAACCCTATGATTAAGTAACGACTATAATTACTTAAGTGAGTTGGTCTAGTTTAGTGAGTCAAGATTAATTAGCTATTCATCATAGAATGGCATGCACAACTCATAATAATGAATATACAAATGACTATCCAATATGGGTTCAATAGTAGTGGTGCCAGACTATCATGAAGTCCTGATGATCGAGGATGATCATGACTACTCACACGCGTACCTCACATCTTAGATTAGCATGCAAGAGAACATCTGATGAGTTGGAGTTTAGCTCATTTGAAGAAGTTGATGGACTTCATGTGATAAAGATCATAAACTTGTGATTCAAGATGGAGAGCCTTTTCGAGAGATCAAAGGGTGGATTAGTGGTGTACTAATATCTATCTAGACATGTGTGGTTGTAGGATCTCTGGTTAGCCTAGAGCGGGGGGTGAATAGGCCTGTTAAAACAAAACTTGAGCAAATGTCAAATTCAACCCACGGCACTGCCGCTCTGACCCTGCGGCACTACCAGGTTATAGCACTGCCAAGCCAGAACAACGGCACTACCACACCTACAGACAACTTCAAGGAACAATTTAAAATATATGAATGGAAACTTAGATCAGAGAATTTACTGAGGTTCCTGTAGGTATGTTGTTCATAGATCGATAGTAGAAAGTAGTAGCACAAGTGTATACAAGTAGATCGACCTCAAACCTTAGAAATCACCTCAACAACAATATGAAATGCAATAAAGTAAATCAAGCATAAGGTGACACAAGTATTTATCCCATGGTTTAACTCACCACCAAAGCTTGTCTAAGTCCACGTTGTTGAGCTTAGCCACTAAGGCTTAGGGCTTTGCAACCCTTCCTCGTTCTCAAGTCAATAGAGTTAACTCTTGATATGAGGGGTGAATTTACTAGCTTCAAGGGATGGTTACAAACCTCCCAGGGCTCCAACACAAGTTGGCCAGCTCCACGGGCGACGCTCTAGTGGGCTAGGAGCAAGCTCCAATAGTAACAAATACAATCCACTGGCTAAAACATGAACCAAGTGCTCTTAGGCTTTGGGAATCAAAGGATCTGCTCTCTAATCGAGTTTTGGAGCCTTTTCTATCAAGGTTTGATGGGGAAATCACAAAAGAATGCTTGGGAGCTCAAGGTCACCAATGGAGAAGAGAGAGAAATAGCTAAGAGCTATTAGGCGTCGATCTACTAGGTAGAGGAGGAATAAGAGCCATTGGAGAGGGATGGGAAAGGTAACCCCCAATGGTTAGTTAAGTCATAGCAGTGCTGTGGCTCAACTACAAAAGTGGCGTACTACGGCAGTGCCTCTCTTTAGGTGCGGCATTGTCGCACCAGGCAAGACAGCAAGGATGAAAGCATTGAAGAGCTGGCTGTCTTGGCTGAGTAAATGAGGATGTATATGTATAATATTGAGCACTTGATTGCACACTTTAGCAAATTTATTATGTTCCCCTTTATAGTACGACATTCCTATACTTAAATTCAAAATATAAAAGAATTTAAATCTCCTTTGAGTTTGAAGCCATCAACATTAGTAATTGGGGGCTCTTCCATTTCGTATAACATCCTCGATTCTTAGTTCCCTGCTTGTCATCTCGATAAATCTCATTAGTTCTCTAATTGTGTGGTCATTATCACCAAAACCCACAATTAGGGCTTGATTGCACTTTCAATCTCCCCCTTTTTGGAGATTGATGACAACCCAATTAGAGCTTACAACAGATATGAAACGTAACTGAGATTTTTAAGCCATGGATGTAAAGCCTCTCCCTAAACATGTGAATAGAGAATTGAATTTTCAAAATGGCATCAGAGGCCAAACTTCACATTTTTAGTGGAAGTGTTGGGGCTCCCCCTACATCCATGCTCCTATGGGATGCTGCACACTATGTGAAGTGTATAATCATGATGCAAATGACAGTTTATGCATGAAAGACTTTGTTGTGGCAGCTATGTTCGGCACTACCATTCCTTCACTGCGGCACTGCCGGGCCAGGGGTGCGGCACTACCGCACTTAGTACAACAGCACAGATCAGATCAAGCACCACACAGCAGTTTATATATATGTAAAAGAGCAACCTAGCATAGATATATGACAAACTATAGCACAGAAATGATACATTTTCACATCCGATACATATAGGGTACTTAGGTAGCAATTATTACACAAATAGAGTTTTGAGTGGCTCTCAAACTCACACCTAACCAACTAACTCATCAAATTATGACATGAAGCTCCAGCTGCAATGACCACCATGGCATCGAAAAGAAGTTGATCCCTCTAATTGTCTTCCTCTTTGGCATAAAGCACCAAAAAGAGAAGAAAAGAAGAGAAATCAACCAACTTACTCCTCATCATCATCATCTTGTTGGATGTTTTCCCAATCGATGCCATCACCACCACGAGTAGCCCCACCACCATTTCCATCATCGTTGATGTTAGAGTCGATCCTCGCTCGTCCTTGGCGGTGACTAATGGAAATGAAGCGGGTAGAGCGGGTGGAGCGTCTGGTGGCATGACGCTGAACCTCTGCAATCATTGTGTCACCCCATACGTCCAAGTCCTTGTTATCGTCCTGCTGCTCCTGCTCCTCATCATCCTCTGTATCGATGTTGGAGAGGCTAGGAAAGTCATCAAACCTCGACAGTGAATGAGCTAGAGGAAGGGGTGGCAGCCTTGCACGCTCTTAGCCTCCCTGTTGTCCTCTCGGTTCTCCAACCGGTCCTCATAAGCGATCCTCGCTACATAGGTGCAAGTAGTAAAAATGGCCTTGATCCATTTTCCAAACTTCTTCATCTTCTTGCCCTTGCTAGACCTAGAGCGGGAGGACTCAATCACATCCTCAACTGAAGTTGAGCGTCTCACTACCTTGCAAGCTCCTAAGGATTGGGTCTTCTCAATCTTGTAGATGGTGTGGAGACCGTCCTTGTCAAATAGGTGGTCGGTGACCCTCTCAATCATGAACATAAGATAAGGGGCATAAGGTAGCCCTTTTCTCTCATCCTCCATGGCAATCCTCAATTCACGCCACATGAATCGGGGAACATTAAACCTGTCACCTCCAGGAGCAAACTGAGCAAGCGCATTTCTCACATACCCATTAAGATCTGAAGTTGCTCCATCCTTGGGATTGATAGTGTGCCTGATCAGGTTGTTTAGGATGTAGTAGTAGCTTTGCAAGCCACTAAATGTGCCATATGCACCTCTCTTGTCGATCCACATGTAGGCAATGTCTCTGATCTTGGCCCTAGGCTCATCATGAATGTAAGTGAAACCTCGCTCCTCCTCACTAAAACCTATAATCCTGCTAAAGCTCACAAAGTCGACACGATAGTGTCGTCCCTCAGTCATCCAATGTATCTCATCTTCAACTAGGTCACAGTAGTAGGTGGCATGGAACTAGGCTACCACCTTCTCATTCTAATTGTATCTAAAACTCATGAGGTCAGAGGGCCCAAAGTGGTCATAAGCCTTGATCACTTTGTTGAATTCAGGCTCATTCTTTGCCTGCAACTCCTCCCAATCAACATATTGCATCTTGACAATCTTAGACTTCTTTGAGTTGAAGATCATAGAGGCATAGAAGTTGGAATGACACTCATTCTAGAACCTGTAATCAACCCCTAGATCTTTAGGCTACTCATACGGATTCTCATCATGAGCCTCTTCAACCATCTTCTACTTTCTCGCATAATAGATCACGGGATAAACACAGGAATCAATAGGGCGCCTCATAAGCACCTCCTCAGAGTACTCACTGATATAGCCACTATCAAACTCTTCTAGGTGAGGAGGAGTAGCTGGGCAAGCACTAGGAGGAATGGTACAGCCAACCCTCTCCAAATCCTCCTCCTAAATCAATTGTTCTCTCCTCCCCCTGTCTCTGACATCTCCCCTTGCTACTACACTGCTACTGCCAGCTGCTATTCTGCCATGACCATAGTGAGGGGCTTGCTTGTCACAAGGTTCATCCATCTTCCTCTTCCCCCTCCGGTCATCGTCTTCACCAGAAGCCATCTATGCAAAACGATAGAATGAAATATGAAACTGCTTTAATGGGGGTAGAACTCAACCTATGAAACAGATTAAGTAATCAAGAAGTCAAAATACAAGCAAGGAAAGCAGCTGATATGACACTGTCACCAGACTTGTGGCACTGCCACACTTGGGAGCGGCACTGCCGCACAAGCTATTTTACCAAGACTGCATTCTGCTTCTTCTTGTCTACTTAACCCATTTCACAAACTAACTCCTAGCCCATGTCACAATCTCAATAACCATAGTTCTATCCAAACATGGAGTTAGGCTAAAGATTTGAAAGATAGTAGTGTGAGTGGAATCATTGAAATTTGGTGACTAAATCCAATCAATATAGAATCATGCATCGAGTGGAATTCCAATCTATGAAAGTAATAGCTACAGCCGATGGCACTGCCATGTGGATAGAATCCACTCCATTAATGAGTCTCCATATTAATTCAATTTAATCATCAAATCTACTTCCTACCCATCCACACTATTACCAAAAATCAAAATCTATAACCAAAAAACCTACATAACATAGATTAGGAAGGATTTAGGGGTTCACCTTGGTTTCATGCGGATTGAGGAGACAAGAGGTGAAATGGCTCTGCCCAAGAGCCTCAACAGCCACCGATGACGCAGGAGAAGACCAGCATCTGGCACGGCACCACCGGGGCATGGCACAGAAGCTGTAGCGATGGCACGACGACGCGAACGCGCACGGGAGAGAGGAGTAACTGTAGGCTAGAAAGGTAAAGGAGAAAAGATGGGCCCCACAGAAACTACCATTGTGGGCCGAATTTAACTTGGATTTCAAAGTGTGGCATTGCCCCATGCCACTCGTGGCACTACCGCAACGCGGCACTACAGTAGGGCAGGCGCAGCATAGCTGCACTCCCTAGAACAGTGAGAGTTAACTACTAACCAAATAGCTCTACACATATAGGATATGGACACATATCTCAAGCTTATTTTGATTAGCAATAGATAATCAATACAAGCAATGATCATAATGTACTTGTTGCTTTTGATAACTCATTTTGAAGCACAAAATTTAAACCTTTGCAAATGCTTTTACCTATTCATACTAGTTGATCAAACAAAGGTGTGCTATAATTCAAACCATGTTACGAGAATCAAGTATATTTAGCTCACTATGCAAAGCACAAAACCTTGACTCATCGAGAGGCTTAGTGAAGATATCGGCTAGTTGTTTTTCGGTCCTCACATGATGAATTTTGATATCTCCTTTAGTTTCGTGATCTCTCAAGAAATGATGTCGGATGTCTGTGTGCTTAGTTTTTGAGTGGCTTACGAGATTGTTTGCAAGCTTTATGGCACTTTCATTGTCACACAATAATGGGATTTTGGTAAAGCGACATCAGAAATCTTGAAGGGTTTGCCTCATCCAAAGTAGTTGAGCACAACATGCGCCGGCTGCAACATACTCGGCCTCGGTGGTGGAAAGGGCTACACAATTTTGCTTCTTAGAACTCCAAGACACTAGGGACCATCCAAGGAATTGACATGTCCCCAAAGTGCTTTTTCGATCTACTTTGCAACCGGCGTAATCGAAATCCAAATACCCAAGTAGATCAAACTTTGAGCCCATAGGATACCACAAGCCAAGGTTAGGAGTATGTACTAAATATCTCAAGTTTCTCTTAACGGCCACCAAGTGGCACTCTTTTGGGTTAGCTTGAAATCTAGCACACATGCACACACTAAGCATAATATCGGGCCTAGATGCGCACAAATAAAGTAGAGAGATGATCATGGAGCGATATAGCTTGATGTCCATGGCTTTCCCTTCTTCATTTAGATCAATATGTCCATTGGTTGGCATAAGAATTTTGATAGGCTTGGCATTCATCATGTCAAACTTCTTGAGCATATCATAGGTGTACTTCCTTTGGCTAATGAAAGTTTCATCCTTTACTTGCTTGATTTGGAATCCAAGGAAGAACTTCAATTCACCCATCATGGACATCTCAAATCTCTTGGTCGTGATTCTACTAAACTCCTCACAAAAAGAGTGATTAGTACTACCAAATATTATGTCATCGATATATATTTGGCACACAAATTTATCTTTACCAACTTTATGAGTGAAAAGGGTAGGATCGGCTTTACCTATTTCAAAGCCTTGTTTAAGCAAGAATTCCATAAGGCATTCATACCATGCTCTTGGTGCTTGCTTAAGCCCATAGAGCACCTTTTGGAGTTTGTAGACATGGTTGGGGAACCTATGATCTTCAAAGCCTGGTAGTTGCTCAACATAGACAAGTGAAAGCTCTAGTTTGGTTTTGGTTAATTGATGAAACCCTAAGTGCTAACCTAGTTTATCAAAGTGATTATGAGATAGGTAGCACTACTCCAAGTGATGAAGCAATGGTGAAGATCATGACGATGGTGATGGCATGGTGATGATCAAATGCTTGAACTTGGAAAAGAAGAAAGAGAAAAACAAAAAGCTCAAGGCAAAGGTATAAATAATAGGAGCCATTTTGTTTTGGTGATCAAGACACTTAGCGAGTGTGATCACATTTAGATCGATAGTCGTACTATTAAGAGGGGTGGAACTCGTATCGAAATGCGGTTATCAAAGTGCCACTAGATGCTCTAACTCATTGCATATGCATTTAGGATCTAGTGGAATGCTAACACCCTTGAAAATGTTTGTGAAAATATGCTAACACATGTGCACAAGGTGATACACTTGGTGATTGGCACATTTGAGCAAGGGTGAAGAAGATAGAGTTGAAAACAAGTTAGTCGCGCTGGTCATAGAGTGACCGGACACGTCCGGTATGGAGATCGGACACATCCGGTATGTGGCTCAGAACTGAACTGCACAGTGCGACCGGACACGTCTGGTCGCCACACCAGACGTGTCTAGTATGAATCTGCATGGTCGGTGTTCGGTAGTGCAGTTGATCGGACGCTGGCAGTGTCCGGTCCGGAGTGACCAGACGTGTCCGGTCGTCCGTGGGTGCTTACTGTACTCGACCGGACGCTGAGGCTCAGCATCCGGTTAGTTTTTAACTGTCGTGTCCGATCGGCCCTGGAGGCTTACTAGACTCGACCGGACACAGCGGCTCTGTGTCCGGTCATTTCGAATAGTTCGTCCGATCGAACATATCAGAGAGCCGTTTGAGGCAACGGTGGGACACGTGGTGGTCTGGTAGCTACCGGACGTGTCCGGTATGGCAACCGGACACGTCCGGTATTCACAACTGGTGTGTCCGGTGCTACGTCTGGTCAGTATGACCGAAGTGTCCGGTCACCACGACTTGTGCCTAGTGAAGGTGTACAACGGCTCTATTTTATGGGGGCTTCTATTTAAGCCCCATGGCTGGCTCAAGCTCACTCTCTTGCACATTTTCATTGACATAGCAACCTTGTGAGCTTAGCCAAAGCCCTCCCACTCATCTCCATCATTGATTCATCATCTTTGTGAGATTGGGAGAGAATCCGAGTGCATTGCTTGAGTGATTGCATCTAGAGGCACTTGGTATTCATGTTGCGCTACGGATTTTGCTTGTTACTCTTGGTGGTTGCCACCACCTAGACGGCTCGGTACAGCGGTGGAGGATCGACATGAGTTGGTGATTGTTCGTGGCCGTCTCCGGTGATTGTGAGGGGAGTTGTACCTTCCCCAGTGGAGTGCCGAAAGGTAACTCTAGTAAATTGCTTGTGTCATTGAGTTACCTCACTTGTGGGTAGGTTCTTGTGGTGTCTAATCGTGTGGACAAGGTTTGTGAAACACCTCTTAGCCACCGAACCACCAAGTGTTGGTTGACACAACGGGGACTAGCGTGTTGGCAAGCACGTGAACCTCGAGAAAAAAATCGGTTGTCTCTTGCCATTTGATATTCTCCTGGTGATTGGTTTCATATACATCTTGTGATTGATTCATTCCTCTACACGGCGGTATAACCATCCTACTCACTCATTTACATTCTTGCAAATTAGTTGTAGCAAGCTCTTTAGTGTAATTAGATTTGAGAGCTTGCTTTGCTATTTAAGTTTGCTTAGTGGAGCTCTTTAGAGTAGAAAGATTGAGAGCTCTTAGTGAGTAGTATCATAGCAAATTGTGTGTCTAGCTATCATTGCAACTAGAATTGTTGGATAGGTGGCTTGCAACCCTTGTAGAGCTAGAGCAAGTTTGCATTTCGCTATTTGTCATACTAATCAAATTGCTCTAGTTGATTTGTAGTTTTTTAAATAGGCTATTCACCCCCCTCTAGTCATATTAGGACCTTTCAAGTGGTATCAGAGCCGTGGTCACCATTTGATTGAAGGCTTAACAACCTCGGTGTTAAATTATGGCTCAAGTTGTGTTCAACCATGTAGGGGGCAAATCACCATTCTTTGATGGCACATGCTATGATTATTGGAAGAGAAAGATAATGATGTATCTTAGTTCAATCAATGATCAAGTATGGGAAGAGACCGAGAATGACTATGCTATCATTGATCCCGATGATCCCACCAACCAAGATAAGATTAACAAACAATGCAATACAATGGCTCTCAACACCATATACAATGCCATTGATTCCAAGGTGTTTGAGCAAATCAAGGATTGTGAAAGAGCAAATGAAGTGTGGAAAAGATTGGAAGAAACATATGAGGGCACACCGGCGGTGAAGAGTGCCAAGTTGTATATCCTCAAGGATAAATTGACAAGCTTCAATATGAAGGAAGATGAGAGCATTCCAAAGATGTTCCATCGATTGCAAGTGATTGTCAATGATTTGAAGGCATTGGGAGAGAAGATCAAGGATGATGATGTCTCTCATTGGTTCTTGATGTGCCTACCTCCAAGATTTGAGATGTTGAGATTGCTCATCATAAGAGGAGGATTGAAGGAGATTACCCCCAACCAAGTACTAGGTGATGTCATGACCCAAGAGACATACCGTGTGGAAAGGGAGAGGGATGACAAGAAGGAAGAAGAAGACAAGAAGAAGAAGAGTATAGCATTCAAGGCTAGCTCATCATCATCCAAGAACAAGGGCAAGTCCAAGAAAGAATCAAGTGATGATGATGATCTTAGTGACATTGATGATGAAGCCATGGCTCTATTTGTGCGCAAGATGGGCAAATTCATGAAGAAGAAGGGATATGGTGCAAGAAAGAGAAGAGATCACACCAAGAGCAAAGAATATGTGAGAAGATGCTATAATTGCAAGAGCCCCAATCATGTTGTAGCGAATTGCCCCTACAATAGTGATAATAATGAAGATGAGAAGAAGAAGCACAAGAAAGATAAAAATGAAAAGAAGGAGAAGGAGAAGAGAATGACATTCCAAAAGAAAAAGAAAGGTGGAGGCTATGTAGTCACTTGGGATAGTGATGGTTCCTCAGATGGTGATAGCTCTAGTGATGATGATAAGAAATCTATCAAAAGAGCACTAGCAAGCATCGCCATCAACAAGAAGCTCTCCATCTTCGACACTCCATCAACATGCCTCATGGCAAAGCCTACCAAGGTAAAATATGATGAGAGTGATGATGATGAATGTGAAAGTGACTCTTGTAGGAATAATGATGATGGTGAAGATGAAGAGTATACCAAGGAGGAGCTCTTGGACATGTGTGAGCAAGTTCACGCTTGCAATGAGATGAAGAGAAAGGAGTGCAAAGAATTATGCAAAAAAGTAAAATTTCTTGAGCAATCCTTTGATGAGCTCAATGCTACTCATGAGAGGCTAATGGAAGCCCATGAGAAGCTTGGCAAAGCTCACTCTAAGCTTGAAAAGGCTCACTCCTCTCTCATTGAGCAATGCAAAGTAGAGGAAGCCAAGAAGGAGCAAGTGATCATATCATGTGATGTGGGACTAACATGTGATCTTATTGATGAATTTATTTTTGTTGCTCCCACTAACACTCCTTGTAGCACCACCACTTGTGATGCCTCACTAAAAGTGGAAAATGAGACCCTCAAGAAGGAGGTGAATGAGCTCACTCATGCCTTAGGCAATGCCTATGGTGGAGAAGCCCGCTTGCTAAAGTGCTTGGGTGGCCAAAGGTTTTCGCTCAACAAAGAGGGATTGGGCTATACCCCCAAGAAAGGCAAGGTGGCCTTTGTCACTCCCAAAGCTAGCTTTGTGAAGGGCAATGGTCGGTTTTGCAATAGATGCAAGCAAGTTGGGCATGTAGAGCAAAATTGCAAGACTAACAAGAATAAGCTACCTAATGTATCCTCAATCAAATTTGATTCTTGTTACATGCTTTATAAGGGTGCCAATGGTGTGAAGGCTAAGTTCATTGGCACCAATTGTGGGCCCAAAGAAGAAGGCCATTTGGGTAACAAAGACCTTGGTGACTAACCTACAAGGACCCAAGCAAGTTTGGGTACCTAAAAAGAATTGATCTTCTTTTGTAGGTGAATTATAAAGCCAGAGGAAGGCATTGGGTGCTTGATAGTGGGTGCACACAACACATGACCGGTGATTCAAGAATGTTCAATTCAATCAATGAAAACAAGAGCAATGGGTCTAATAGTATCACATTTGGTGACAATGGAAAATGTAAGGTCAAAAGGCTTGGTAAGATTGCAATATCCAATGACTTGAGCATTTCCAATGTGTTACTAGTAGAGAGCTTAAACTTCAACCTTTTGTCAGTAGCTCAATTATGTGATCTTGGTTTCAAGTGCATATTTGGTGTGGATGATGTAGAGATCATAAGTGTAGATGGCTCTAACTTGATATTCAAAGGATTTAGATATGAGAGTCTATACTTGGTTGATTTCAATGCTAGAGAAGCTCAATTGTCAACATGTTTGATCACTAAGTCTAGCATGGGTTGGTTATGGCATAGAAGGCTTGGTCATGTTGGAATGAAACAATTAAACAAGTTAATCAAGCATGACTTAGTTAGAGGCTTGAAAGATGTCACTTTTGAGAAAGATAAGCTATGTAGTGCATGTCAAGCTAGAAAGCAAGTTGGTAACACACATCCTAAGAAGAGTATGATGAGCACATCTGAGGCATTTGAGCTAATGCATATGGACTTGTTTGGACCAACCACATAAACTAGCATTGGAGGAAACAAATATAGATTTGTGATTGTGGATGATTTCACTAGATATACATGGGTCTTCTTTCTTGGTGACAAGAGTGATGTGTTTACAACATTCAAATCTTTTGTCAAGGGTATTCACAATGAGTTTGAAACAACAATCAAGAAAGTTAGAAGTGACAATGGAAGTGAGTTCAAGAACACTAGAATTGATGAGTTATGTGATGAATTTGGAATTAGACATCAATTCTCGGCCAAGTACACTCCTCAATCAAATGGCTTAGTTGAAAGGAAGAATAGAACTTTGATTGACATGGCAAGATCAATGTTGAGTGAGTACAATGTGAGTCATTCATTTTGGGCCGAAGCAATCAACGTGGCTTGCTATTATAGCAACCGTCTCTATTGTCACCCCATGATGGAGAAGACACCTTATGAGCTTTTGAATGGAAGAAAGCCCAACATAGCATACTTTCAGGTTTTTTGTTGTAAATGCTACATATTG
Organism: Miscanthus floridulus; assembly: GCF_019320115.1. Taxonomy (NCBI): domain Eukaryota; kingdom Viridiplantae; phylum Streptophyta; class Magnoliopsida; order Poales; family Poaceae; genus Miscanthus; species Miscanthus floridulus. The sequence continues at coordinate 76,500,359 of NC_089588.1, forward strand.
AAGAAAGGCACTAGATTGAGCAAGTTTGAAAAGAAATGTGATGAAGGTTTCTTACTTGGTTACTCCACTACTAGCAAGGCTTATAGAGTTTGGAATTTGGCTAGTGGTACTCTTGAGGAGGTTCATGATGTGGAGTTTGATGAAACAAATGGTTCCCAAGAGGAAGATGAGAATCTAGATGATGTGAAAGGCACTCAATTGATCAAGGCAATGAGAAACATGGACATAGGTGAGTTAAGGCCTAGAGTGGTGATTGATGTTGAAGATGATAAGAATCAAGTACTCTCTAACTCAAATGTGCAAACTAGTGGTTCTCATGATCAAATCCAAGCACTAGTGATGGCAATGTGCAAGATCAACAAATGGCTAGTTCATCATCTCAACCAAGTGATCAATCAAATGCTAGCAATCAAGTGCAAGTGCTTCAACCAACCAATGTTGCAAGAGATCATCCATTGGACACTATCATTGGTGATATTTTTAGAGGTGTGCAAACAAGATCAAGATTGGCTTCATTTTGTGAGCATTTCTCATTTGTGTCATCTATTGAACCTAAGAAGATAGATGAAGCTTTGAGGGATGTTGATTGGGTCAATGCTATGCATGAAGAGCTAAACAACTTCACAAGAAACCAAGTATGGGATTTAGTTGAGAGGCCTAAGGATCATAATGTGATTGGAACCAAGTGGGTCTTTCGGAACAAGCAAGATCAAGATGGGATAGTAATAAAGAACAAAGCAAGATTAGTGGCTCAAGGTTACACTCAAGTTGAAGGTCTTGACTTTGGAGAAACATATGCTCCGGTTGCAAGATTAGAAGCAATTAGGATCTTGCTAGCTTATGCTTGTGCCCACAACATCAAGTTGTACCAAATGGATGTGAAAAGTGCATTTCTCAATGGTACATCAATGAGCTTGTGTATGTTGAGCAACCTCCCAGTTTTGAAGATGAAAAGAAACCCAACCATGTTTACAAGTTGAGAAAGGCTTTGTATGGATTGAAACAAGCACCTAGAGCATGGTATGAGAGATTGAGGGATTTTCTACTCTCTAAGGGATTCAAGATGGGAAAGGTTGACACCACTCTCTTCACCAAGAAGCTTGGAAATGACTTGTTTGTAATGCAAATCTATGTTGATGATATCATTTTTGGGTCAACAAATCAAGATTTTTGTGAGGAGTTTGGTAAGATGATGGCAAGTGAGTTTGAGATGTCCATGATTGGAGAGCTTAGTTACTTCCTTGGTCTTCAAATCAAGCAAATGAAGAATGGCACATTTGTGAGTCAAGGCAAGTATATCAAGGACATGCTCAAGAAGTTTGGAATGGATGATGCTAAAGCTATTAGTACACCAATGGGGACAAGTGGAAGCTTGGATAGTGATGCTAGTGGCAACATAGTGGATCAAAAGATGTATCGGTCCATGATTGGAAGTCTACTCTATGTGACCGCATCAAGGCTGGATGTGATGTTTAGTGTATGCATGTGTGCTAGATTTCAAGCCTCACCAAGAGAAAGTCATTTGAAGGCAAATAAGAGAATATTGAGGTACTTGAAGCATACACAACATGTTGGATTATGGTATCCCAAAGGAGCAAGATTTGAGTTGATTGGATATTCGGACTCCGATTATGCGGGATGCAAAGTTGAGAGAAAGAGCACATCGGGCACATGTCAACTATTGGGAAGATCACTTGTGTCTTGGTCATCAAAGAAGTAAAATAGTGTAGCACTTTCAACCACTGAAGCGGAGTATATTTCGGCCAGTAGTTGTTGTGCACAATTACTTTGCATGAAGGCCACTTTGAGTGATTTTGGAATCAAGTTCAAGCAAGTGCCATTGCTATGTGACAATGAAAGTGCCGTAAAGCTCACCAACAACCCGGTTCAACACTCAAGAACAAAGCATATAGATGTCCGTCATCACTTCATAAGAGATCACCAACAAAAAGGGGATATTTGCATAGAGAGTGTGGGCACCGAAGATCAACTTGCCGACATATTCACCAAGCCACTTGATGAAAAGAGGTTTTGCAAGCTAAGGAATGAATTGAACATACTTGACTTCTCCAATATGTGTTGATGCACCCCTCCAACTTATATGACATGCCTCTCCTTCGAGCAATCAAAGGTAAAAGTTGATTGGCATGGCATACAACCTTGCTAAGGACATGATTAGTGCATCTAGACATATTTCACACTTAAATATGCTCATTCATGAAAATCAAATGAATTTGATGCTTGTATGGTACCACTATTGCTTGTATGTTTGAAATGATCTAGTGGTAGCATATGACATGTTTGTGGGCTTGCAAACCTAGTGTTTGATCTAGGAAATAAGCTACAAGTGTTTAACTCAACATGGTACAAGATAACCCTTATTTGGAGGTGTGAAGAAGCTTGTCCTTGATCAAACCGAGTTAAATATCTTTTGCAAGTAATCTAGATTGAACCAAATTGGGAAAATGATCTTCATTTCACATGGTTTCACCCCAACCTATCTATAATTTGAGCTCACCTTTTGTGCTAATTGTTGACAAAGGGGGAGAGAAACAAAGATATGAGTGATAGGGGAGTATTTGACATAGGGGGAGAGATATGATAAAAGAAAGGGATCAATTAAAATTTTGAGCACACAAGTATTAAAATTTTGAGCACACAAGTATTAAAATTTTGAGCACACAAGTAGGGGGAGCAAGCTCATAAACTTGTATGATGCATTTCATATATTTGCATGCATGGAACAAGTTCTTAATTTCAATATCCATGCTTGTGTGGTGTATGCTAGTTGTAGTTTTGAATGTTGAAATGAAAAACTAGCATGCATAGGCTAAAGTAACTAGACCTATGTTCATTCTATGGAAACTAGACCTTTATTTGTAATATTGATCTCATGGGGTATTCTAGTTTTTGTGTATGTCTAGTTACTAATGGTGCTAAGGATGGTATATTGGTGCACTTCGATTGGTATCATGCTTCAAAGGTCCATCTCTTATACCTTAGCATCATTTGGTAGACATTGTCTCCTATATTTCCTATCTAAGCATATGTGCAAGCTACAATCCAAACTCTTAGCACATATGTAGGGGGAGCAATTACTACCATTTGGAGTTCATGAAACTTGTCCATATTCTTTTACACATGGTAGATATGCTTGGACAAGCAATGTGAATTAAATTAAATCTCAATTCATATCTTTGTGAAAGGGTTGTCATCAATTACCAAAAAGGGGGAGATTGAAAGCTCTAGTTTGGTTTTGGTTAATTGATGAAACCCTAAGTGCTAACCTAGTTTATCAAAGTGATTATGAGATAGGTAGCACTACTCCAAGTGATGAAGCAATGGCGAAGATCATGACAATGGTGATGGCATGGTGATGATCAAATGCTTGAACTTGGAAAAGAAGAAAGAGAAAAACAAAAGGCTCAAGGCAAAAGTATAAATAATAGGAGCTATTTTGTTTCGATGATCAAGACACTTAGCGAGTGTGATCACATTTAGATCGATAGCCGTACTATTAAAAGGGGTGGAACTCGTATCAAAATGCGGTTATCAAAGTGCCACTAGATGCTCTAACTCATTGCATATGCATTTAGGATCTAGTGGAATGCTAACACCCTTGAAAATGTTTGTGAAAATATGCTAACACATGTGCACAAGGTGATACACTTGGTGATTGGCACATTTGAGCAAGGGTGAAGAAGATAGAGTTGAAAATGAGTTAGTCGCGCTGGTCACAGAGTGACTGGACGCGTCCGGTATGGAGATCAGACATGTCCGGTATGTGGCTCAGAACTGAACTGCACAGTGCGACCAGATGCGTCCGGTCGCCACACCGGACGCGTTCGGTATGAATCTGCATGGTCGGTGTTCGGTAGTGCAGTTGATCGGACGCTGGCAGTGTCCGGTCCAGAGTGACCGGAGACGTCTGGTCGTCCGTAGGTGCTTACTATACTCGACCGAACGCTGAGGCTCAGCGTCCGGTCAGTTTCTAACTGTCGCGTCCGATCAGTCCTGGAGGCTTACTGGACTCAACCGGACGCAGTGGCTCTGCGTCCAGTCATTTCAAATAGTGCGTCCTATCGGACATATCAGAGAGCTGTTTGAGGCAACGGTGGGACACGTGGCAGTCTGGTAGCTACCGGACACGTCCGGTATGGCGACTGGACATGTCTGGTATTCACGACCGGTGCGTCCGGTGCTGCGTCCGGTCAGTATGACCAAAGCGTCCGGTCACCATGACTTGTGCCCAGTGAAGGGGTACAATGGCTCTATTTCATGGGGGCTTCTTTTTAAGCCCCATGGCCGGCTCAAGCTCACTCTCTTGCACATTTTCATTGACATAGCAACCTTGTGAGCTTAGCCAAAGCCCTCCCACTCATCTCCATCATTGATTCATCATCTTTGTGAGATTGGGAGAGAATCCAAGTGCATTGCTTGAGTGATTGCATCTAGAGGCACTTGGTATTCGTGTTGTGCTGTGGATTTTGCTTGTTACTCTTGGTGGTTGCCACCACCTAGATGACTCGGTGCAGCGGTGGAGGATCGGCACGAGTTGGTGATTGTTCGTAGCCATCTCCGGTGATTGTGAGGGGAGTTGTACCTTCCCCGGCGGAGTGCCAAAAGGTAACTCTAGTAAATTGCTCATGTCATTGAGTTACCTCACTTGTGGGTATGTTCTTGCAGTATCCAATCATGTGGATGAGGTTTGTGAAACACCTCTTAGCCGCCGAACCACCAAGTGTTGGTCGACACAACAGGGACTAGCGTGTTGGCAAGCACTTGAACCTCAAGAGAAAAATCGGTTGTCTCTTGCCATTTGATATTCTCCCAGTGATTGGTTTCATATACATCTTGTGATTGATTCATTCCTCTACACGGCGGTATAACCATCCTACTCACTCGTTTACATTCTTGCAAATTAGTTGTAGCAAGCTCTTTAGTGTAATTAGATTTGAGAGCTTGCTTTCTATTTAAGTTTGCTTAGTGGAGCTCTTTAGAGTAGAAAGATTGAGAGCTCTTAGTGAGTAGTATCATAGCAAATTATGTGTCTAGCTATCATTGCAACTAGAATTGTTGGATAGGTGGCTTGCAACCCTTGTAGAGCTAGAGCAAGTTTGCATTTTGCTATTTGTCATACTAATCAAATTGCTCTAGTTGATTTGTAGTTTTTTAAATAGGCTATTCACCCCCCCTCTAGCCATATTAGGACCTTTCAACAAGCCTTGTCGACGTGGTTGGGGAACCAGACCATTCTCATCTTGCTTGTTGTGGAAGACCCATTTGGTGCCAATGACATTGGTATTGGGTCTTTCCACTAAGGTCCACACTTGATTTCTTTCGAAGTTGTTGAGCTCTTCTTGCATGATCATCACCCAATCCAGATCACCAAGTGCTTGTTCTACCTTAAGAGGCTCCAAAGAGGAAATAAACGAGTAATATTGACAAAAATTTGCTAAATGAGAATGAGTTGTTACCCCATTTCAAAGACTCCCAATGATATTGTCAATGGGATGATCCCGTTGTATTGTTTGCCTCATCCTTGGGTGATCAATGGCCTCTTGTTCCTCTTCTAGATCTTTGTCTTCTTGCTCAAAGATTGCATGTAGTTCTATCGATGGGCTAAAGTCGAATCAGCTGCTACTAACTGGGTTGGCACGACACTGCCGTGTGCAGGAGTTGCTGCAAAGGTTTGCTGCTATTTAGCATCAGATACATTAGTGGAAATTGGTGCAGTAGCAACTTGAGGAACCTCTACTTCAATAGCTTGATCTTCTTGTGGTCTAATATCACCAATAGCCAATTTCTTGATTGCTTCACATGGTTGATCCTCCTTTATTACAACACTTGAATCAACTTGCTCTACTTGAGAGCCATTAGATTCATCAAATGTCACATCTACCACAATCTTAACTCTCCCGGAGGTTTTGTTGAAAACATGGTTGGCATGCTCATTTGATCCATAACCAAGAAGAAAACCTTCATCAACTTTAGGTGCAAACTTAGAGGTTTTTGGTTTCTTGTTAAGTACGAAACACTTGTACCCAAACACTCTAAAGTAAGACACCTTTGGCTTGTTACCGGTTAGAAGCTCATATGAAGTTTTCTTCAACTTCTTGTGTAGGTAGAGGCGGTTGATGGCATGGCAAGCGGTGTTGATGGCATCGCACCAATAGAAGTCCTACATCTTGTTCTCATATAGCATTGTCCTTGCTATATCAATAAGTGTTTGGTTCTTCCTCTCTACTACACCATTTTATTGAGGGGTGTATGGAGTTGAAAACTCATGCTTGATGCCCTCTTCATCAAGAAACTCCTTAATAAGAGTATTCTTGAATTAGGTCCCATTATCACTTCTCACTTTCTTGATTGGGAGACCAAACTCCTTTTGTGCTCTTCTAACAAATATCTTCACCTTCTCTTAAACTTGGCACTTGTCATACAAAAAGAATACCCAAGTGAAACAGGAATAATCATCAACAATAACAAGACCATATTTGTTACCCCAAGACTTAGGTAGGTGACCGGTCCAAAGAGATCCATGTGAATTAGTGGTTGCTCGGTGGTCATGATGCTCTTTGGTGGGTGTGGTACGCCTACTTGCTTTTCGGCTAGACAAGCGCTACAAATCCTATCTTTCTCAAAGTGAACATTTGTTAATCTAAGAATGTGTTCATCTTTTAGAAGTTTGGCTAAGTTCTTCATCCCAACATGAGCTAGTCGACGATGCCAAAGCCAACCCATGCAAGATTTTGCCACTAAACAAGTCTCAAGCCTAGCTTTACTTTTGTTAAAATCAACTAGGTAAAACTTATTCTTTAATCGACCCATAAAGACAATAGAGGAATCCTCCCTTCTAAAGACTTCCACACCCTTATCCATAAAGAGACAATTGTAGCCCATCTCACATAATTGAGAAATGGACAACAAATTGTAACTAAATGAATCAACATGTAAAACATTTGTAATTGAATGCTCAAGGGTTATAGCAACTTTACCAAGATCAATCACATCCCCCTTTGAATTGTCTCCAAAGATAATATTTTTATTCGAGTGCGTCATCAGGAAATATGATGAGAACATACTCCTTTCTCTGTTCATATGATTTGTACGTCCGCTATCAGGCACCCAACTTGATCCACCGAAGGAGTATGCCTACAAAACAAGTTTGTTGCTAGATATAGGTCCCCAACTTGACTTGGGGCCTTGCATGTTAGTCACGAGAATCTTAGGAACCCAAATAGAAGTTTTTCTATATATGTTGGTTTCCTTTCCAACATATTTTACAACCACTTGACCACTATTGTTCTTCAATACAAAGCACGATCTCAAGATATGTCGAGGTGCATGGGACTTTGGTTGATAAGCAAACTTGTTCTTAGTGCCCCATATTGATTCATTTGGCTTCTGGGAAACCTGTTTCTCTTCATGGGTTTAGTTTGATCTGGTGCAGAATTGGTAGCCTTCCTATTCTTGTAGGGCGCGGCACTGCCGCCTTTCACCATGGCACTACCGCTATGCAGCACTGCTGCTTAGGGACTTTGTACTACCATAGTCTGTGCAATCTACTCTACACCAATTCTACCCTTCCTCTCAAACTACACACACTCATAGCCATTCACTATCTTTCTTCTATTTGTCTTGGCTCCTATTGTGTGTCCTAGTCCATGCTTGATTAAGGGATGCCTTCCCTTCTTGTATTGTGGCCCTTTTGATTGATCCTTCTTCTTATCATTGACTTGGCCCTTGCCATCCATGCACCCTTTTCCAATTATCTCATTAAGCCTAGCAATCTCCTTTCTCATAGCCTCCATATTTGCAAGGTTAGTGGAATAGGCATTTAAACCAAGATTATAACATTTTCCACAACCTTGGCTAGTGGAGGGAGTAGAGGTTTCCTTTGCCTTAGAGGTATGTGAGTTGCTATCCCAAAGAATGCCATATTGCAGCTCAAGTTCTTTGTGCTTTTCATCCAAGTCACAATACTTTTTCTTGAGAGCATTATGTACTTTCTTTGTGATAGCATGGTCCTCTTGCTCTTTGGCCAAAGCCTTGCGCAAGGATTCCACCTCACTTCTCTCTAATGCAAGAGCTTCCTTGCTAGACATGTAGAGATTCTCTTGTTGGATAAGAGTCTCCTCTCTAGATTTTAGCTCGGCTTGGACACTCTCCAAATCCTCCATTAACTTAGTGATGAATAATTTGGTCTTTCCATCTAAGTTTTTAGTTATTTGGTCAATTTCTTCATCACTAGATCGATCATCACTAGAGCTATCACTAATATCCCTACTAGAGATATCACTAGGAGGTGGAGGAGATTTAGCCATTGATTTTACCTTCTCACCCTTTGTCATGAGACAAATGTGTGGGGAGTAGTAGTCATCATCGGACATTTTGTTGAAAAGCCTTGGTGTAGAGGATGGCTTGTGGATAGCTACGGTTGCAATATTCTCATCCTCTTCACTTGTGCTCTATCTAGTTGAGTCCCATTCATGCCTAATGTGAGCCTCTCCCATGTACTTCTTGCTCTTTCTATGGTCAGTCTTCTATTCTTTCTTGTCCTTCTTATACTTGTTGTCTTTGATCTCATGTGGACACTTGGTAATGAAGTGCTCGGTGCTACCATAATTGTAGCTTGTCCTCTTCTTCTTGTTTGGAAACTTTCTCTTCACTACCTTGTAGCCTTGCTTTTTTAGAACCTTTTGAAATCTCTTCATGAAGAGAGCCACATCATCAACCTTCTCATAATGTTCATCATCATTTTCATCTTCACTTGAGGATGATGTAGTCTCTACTTGCACTTGGACTTGCTTGATTGTTTAAGACTTGCTTGTTGAGGCTTGCTTGTTGATCTTGGACTTGTTAGTAGAGCCTTGCTTGCTTGATTTGTTGGCCTTGAGAGCTACATCCTTGATCTTCATGCCATCTAACTTTGCTTGCAACTCACCAAGCTTCTTTCTTTCATTTGCTTCTTCTCTTTGCATGTCAAAGGTCAAGATTCTCTCAAGTACATCATTTGGTGTGAAGTACTCAAACCACTTGTCTCTAATTAGAGTAACCACGGTCTCATTTCTTAGTGAATAAGCCTCCAACATAATCTTTACTACTTTGTGATCATCTAGCTCATCACCACCATAGCCTCTAATCTTTCTAACAATCACCATCAACCTATCAAACATCTCTTGTGGCCCTTCTCCTTCTAGGATCATGAACCTATTGAGCTTGGCCATCAACAACTCAATTTTAGCCTTCCTCACTTTATCAACCCCTTCATGTGCAAGGTGCAAGGTGTCCCATCTTTGCTTGACAACATCAACACCCATCACCCTATTGTGCTCATCACCATCCAAAGCACTAAGCAACACACTTGTGGCTTGACCATTGAGATGAATAATTCTCATTTCATCTACAGTTGGATTCTTAGGATTAACTGGTGGCTCAAATCCATTGCAAACAACCTCCCAAATGCTAGGGTGAAGACCTATAAGATAGACTCTCATTAAGTGCTTCCACTTGGCAAAGTTAGTCCCATCGAAAAGAGGTAACTTGCCCGCGGGCACATTGATGAAAGACCTTCGATCATGGTTAGTCATAGGCATAGAAGAATAGTTAAAGGATACGGTAGCATATTTGTTGTTGGAGTCGGCTTTGCTCTTTCCCTTCTTCTCCTTCTTGCCTCCCCTTGACACTTGGTAGGACTCATCATCATCTCCATCTTTAGAACTACTTGAGATGTCACTTGATGATGCATTGGTTGCCTTTTCTTCTTCCTCTTCTTCTTCCTAGCTTTTTCTCCTTTTTCTTCTTGTTTCTCTCTTGAGCTTTTTTTCTTCTTTTCTTTGCTTCTTGTCTTCAAGCCTTTGTTGCTCCTTCTTCTTTTCTCTTGCTTCTCTTTTTGCTTTTCTTGCTACCTTGCTTTTCTTTCTTCTTCATTTAGAGCTTTCTTGGCATCTCTGGTTTGTAACACCCCAGTGTTAAGCCTTGCATTTGGCGCTTGCATTTCATGAGCACAAGCATCATCCAAGCAGTCATGAACATGAGCATATGAAATTTCATCTCATTCTTATACATTATCACATAAAATGATGATCATATATATATGCTTATGCTTGTAATCATGTATGAGCAATGTGTGAAATAGTTGTAAGGTCACTACAATACCTTAGACAATCTAGAATGGTAAATGGAACAACTTTTGAGTTCATGACATGAACCAATTTTGCTTCTAAGTGTTCGTATACTTTGAAATACTATTTTCATGATGCTAGTTTGACTAAAGTTGAATAGTAGTTTAGAGAGCTTGCATGGCTGTGTGACCTAAATAAAAATTGTAGTTCTTGTCCTGGGTAACAAATTTTATTTAAGGGTTATGAGCTAAATCAGTGCCTGACATGGTCAAAAATTGTCGCGCCATCGCTGGAGCATCGCTGAGCTTGCGCTCGCCGTGGCCGTGCTTCACCAAGCCATCTCGCTCATGCATTCCACTCGTTAAGGTTAGGTTAGAGCTAGGTCTAACTCAAGGCAAGAGCATAAGGCCGATGCTGGCCTCGTCAGAGTAGAACGCTGTCGTGCCGCCATTGCGCTCGCGCCGCCATGCACGCGGCCAAGGTTCGCTGCCGCTCCACTGAAGTCCAACTTAACCCTATATCTCCACTATGCCACTAGGAAGCCATAGTTGTGCTCATCAGAGCTTGTCGTGACCGAAAATGATCGGTGCGCCACTGTAGCACCGCCACCGTTTGCCATTAGTGCTGCCGCTGTAGCCAACCACCGTCAGGGGTTCACCCACTTAGCTCACTTGGTGCGGAACGAGGAGGGGAACACGTCGGTGGTGACCTCGTCGCCGATGACCTCGCCGTCGGTGAGTTCTTGTCGGTCAAAGCCGACGCCCTACCTCTGTCTCACTGGCGCGTGGGACCAGGTTGACTATGGGACCCATGCATCAGTCATAGTGGGGTGTATGAACCGGGTGCACCTAGCTATGGCGCCCGAGTGGAAATTTCATTTTCTTTATTTATTTTTCATAGATTTTGTTGCTAACTTGCAAAAATTATATATTGAGCTAGGTGCATCCAAATGAGGTGAACCAAATTTTGTTGGATTCATAATGAAGAGTAATATTTGATAAAAATATGAAATCTACTGCCTAGAGTATTTTTCTAGGAGAATTAAATTGAGCAAGATAAGTGCTTTTAAAGTGGTTTATATCATGTAAAATGCATACCTTAAGCTAGAAAAGTGGTAAAATTGTGATTCCAATTTTACTGGTCTTGTGTTAACATGCTCTAGCTAGAAAAAATACTAAACCTATAGTACACATACTTATAATATAGTCTTCCTGTTTAATCTTATTTAATTGCTAGATTCTAGTGAAATTAATTAGGGTAAAAATACATAACATATGATCATACAAATTTTTACATAGTATTGTAATGCTAGGAGGAAAGTAAGAAAAATATTAAATCTATTACTTGACACTTTTCACTATGCTAAACTATTTTTGCTAAAATAAGCATGTGTAACTTGTCATTTTTGTAGAGGTAGCTATGCTTATCCAAATGACATGAAATTTGTACAGTAGACTATTAGGGTCATTTGTAGCGTACTATAATTTTCTCAGAATTTATTGTGCACTAGAAATATTTACTCTGTAAATCACCTTATTATCTAAGGAAATTAATAAATGAATATAAATAAATTAGTTAGGCTTAACCATGATGTTTTCTATGGTGTGTGTGTGATGCATATAATCTTTTAATACTGTTAGTGAGGCTTAGAAGTAATTGGTTGTATGCAACTAGTTAATTACTGCTTTATAATTCAACTAGATAACTGCATGTGTAGTTTATGTTGTGGTGATGATTTCATGATGATAATGATCTTTTCTGCAAAGATGGTTAATAACAAAGTTGTAGATAACTTACGTATCTACCTTGTGTTAAATTTTCATAGCCATAGATGTGATCGTAGGCATGAGATGGATGAGTGATCATGGAGTTCTCATTGACACATCCACTCGAACAATTATGTTGAGAGAACCAAAGGGGAGTCATGCTTTTCTAGTACCATTTCCCTAAAGTTTTGATCTCTAAAACTTGTCTTGTGCTATTCAAGCAACTACCCTATGTGATATTCCAGTAGTTTGTGAATTTTCTGATGTATTTTCAGATGAGTTGTCTGGTTTACCGCCTGATAGGGATGTGGAATTTAAGATCAAGTTAGTGTCAGGTACAACACCTATCTCAAGAAGACCCTATAGGATGACACCAAATGAGTTAGCTGAACTTAAAATTAAGCTACAAGAACTTTTGGACAAAGGTCTCATTTGACCCAGTTCGTCACCATAGGGTTGTCTAGCTTTATTTGTAAAGAAGAAGGACAAATCCTTACGGATGTGTGTGGATTATAGGTCGCTTAATGTTGTGACCATTAAGAATAAGTATCATTTGCCTTGCATCGATATCCTATTTCGATCAACTGGCAAAAGCAAAGGTATTCTCTAAGATTAACTTGAGGTCAGGCTATCATCATATTAAGATCAGGCCAGAGGATGTACCTAAAATAGCTTTCTCCACTAGGTATGGCCTGTATGAGTATTTGGTCATGTCTTTTGGACTGACAAATGCTCCTGCCTACTTCATGTATTTGATGCATTTAGTATTCATGCCCAAGCTCGATAAGTTCATGGTCGTGTTTATCGATGATCTCTTGATTTACTCGAAGAATGAGGCAGATCATGCAGAGCATCTGAGAGTTGTTTTGTCTAGATTAAGGGAGCATAAATTATATGCCAAATTTAGCAAATATGAATTCTAGTTGAAGAAAGTACCTTTCTTGGGTCACATCTTATCTGAAGATGGGATTTCTATAGACCCATCTAAAGTATAAGAGGTCATGGATTGGAAGGCCCCAACTTCGGTTCATGAAGTTCAGAGTTTTCTAGGGTTAGCAGGCTACTATCATCATTTCATTCCTAATTTTTCTAAGATAGCTAAGCCCATGACCAGACTACTCTAGAAGGATGAGAAGTTTAATTGGACGCTAGAGTGTGAAGCTGCTTTTCACACCTTACGGACCTTATTAACTACAGCTCTTGTTCTAGCACAACCCGACATTGAAAAGTCTTTTGATGTGTTCTGTGATGCATCGGGTATAGGTTTGGGGTGTGTGGTCATGCAAGAAGGCTGAGTTATTGCCTATGCTTCTTGGCAATTGAGAAAGCATAAAGTCAACTATCCCACCTATGATTTAGAGCTCGCCACAGTTGTTCACACATTGAAGATATGGAGACATTATTTGTTGGGAAACATATGTCACATATACACTGACCACAAAAGTCTCAAATACATCTTCACTCAACCTAAGTTGAACATGAGACAACATAGATGGTTAGAGCTGATCAAGGACTATAATTTGGAAGTGCACTACCATCTAGGAAAAGCCAATGTTGTAGTAGATGCACTTAGTCATAAATCTCATTGTAACACCTTAGAAGCCTTGTTGGAAGATGGATTTAATTTGTTACATCCTATTGTGCTACACAATATCACTGTCAGTTGTTTACTTGAAAGCAAAATCATTGAGCTATAGAAGACAGATGTAGGTGTATTTCACATTAAGAGAAAGATGAAAGAACAGTAAACCAAGCATTTTAGGTTGGATGAAAGAGGTGTGCTATGGTTTGAGGACCAACTAGTGGTACCAAAAGATCGAGAACTTAGAAATCAAATTCTAGATGAGGCGCATTCATCCAAGTTGTCTATCCATCCGGGCAGTAGCAAGATGTACCAAGACTTGAAGACCCATTTTTGGTGGACCAAGATGAAGAAAGAAATCACCGCATATGTCTCTAGGTGTGATAATTGCAGTAGAGTCAAGGCCATTCATTTGAAATCTGCTAGATTACTTCGGTCGTTGCCTATTCCATGATGGAAATGGGAGGAAATAAGTATGGACTTTATTATAGGCCTCCCGCTGACACAACAAGGTCACAATTCTATATGGGTTATTGTAGATCATCTTACCAAGTCAACGCATTTTATACCAGTTAACACGGCGTATCACGCGGGGAAGTACGCTGAGCTATACGTTTCTCAGATCATGAGACTACATGGAGTACCAAGGACCATAATCTCAGTTCGGGGACCACAGTTTATAGCTTGCTTCTGGGAACACTTGCACCAGGTCTTGGGAACTAAACTAATCAGAAGTTCAGCATATCATCCACAAACTTCAGGACAGACCGAGCGAGTGAACCAGATCTTAGAAGATATATTGAGAGCTTGTGTTATATCCTCCAAGGGTTCATGGAAAAAGTGGCTACCTTTAGCTGAGTTTTCCTATAACAACTGTTATCAAGAGAGCATCAAGATGGCTCTTTTTGAAGCCTTGTACGGTCGGAAATATAGAACTTCTTTGAATTGGATTAAGCCCGAAGAAAGAAGATATTATGGCATTGACTTTGTCGCAGAAGCTGAAGAGCAAGTACGTGTTATCCAATAGCACATGAAAGCAGCTCAGTCAAGACAAGAGTTATGCTGATAAAAGGAGAACACCACTAATCTTTGGAGGGTGAGACTATGTGTACTTAAAAGTTTTGCCCATGAAGGGAGTGTAGAGATCCAGAGTGAAAAGGAAGCTTGCGCCTAGATATACAGGACCATACCAGATTATTAAACGGAAGGGAAATGTCGCCTACAAGTTATAACTTTCTCTAGAGATGAGTACTATATTCAATGTCTTCCATATTTCTTAGTTAAAAACTACCTGATGAAGTTATTGCACCCACCAACATTAAGCTCCAATCGGATTTGACTTATGAAGAGAAACCAATCCGAGTGCTAGAAGAAATGGAAAGAGTAACCCGGAGCAAGGTCATTAAGTTCTACAAGGTGGTGTGGAATAACCATAATGAACAAGATGCCATGTGGGAACGGGAGGATTATTTACGTGAGGTTTATCCTTCTTTTATGAAAAATGGAAGGTCTTTCAAATCTCAGGATGAGATTTCTATAAGGGGAGGGGCTATAACACCCCAGTGTTAAGCCTTGCATTTCATGAGCACAAGCATCATCCAAGCAGTCATGAACATGAGCATATGAAATTTCATCTCATTCTTATACATTGTCACATGAAATGTTAATCATATATATATATATATGCTTATGCTTGTAATCATGTATGACCAATGTGTGAAATAGTTGTAAGGTCACTACAATACCTTAGACACATCTAGAATGGCAAATGGAACAACTTTTGTGTTCATGACATGAACCAATTTTGCTTCTAAGTGTTGGTGTACTTTGAAATGTCATTTTCATGATGATAGTTTGACTAAAGTTGAACAGTAGTGTCAATAGAATATCATTGATAGTCCTCCGAGGGGTATCCCACGAAGGTAGATTGATCGGCAGAGGTGCGCATAATCAAGAACAAGAAGGCAACAAAGACACAAGAGTTAGACAGGTTCGGGCTGCTAGCACGACATAATACCCTACTCCTATGGTATGTTGGTTTGTATTGGCTATCATATGATATTGTGTGTGATCAGATGCCTTAGGCTAAATCTAGGATCCATATAGGGATGTCGACTAGGGGACCCCTACCCCTCCTTATATGCTCTGGAGGGGTAGAGTTACTAGAAAAGTATCCTATTTGGTATTATACAATATCTAATAAACAACATCTTCTTGTAGCCTTGCGGTGCACACCAACCAATGTTGTGCGCCACACGCCTTGATCTTGTGGGCTGAGCCACCTCTGATGTTGTAGCCCATGTCTTGTCTTATGGATATCGAGGGCCATATCCCCACAGCTAGTTCCCGAGCGCCTTGTATCCTTTGAGCAACACTGTCTTGAACATGTCCGAGCAGTTTGACGTGAAGCTGATCAGTTTAACTGGTGATCCAAGCAGTGGAAGTCGAAGCTGACCAGTTTGACTAGTGACCTGGGTGGTGAAAATCGAAGCCAACCTGTTAAACTAGTGACCTAGGCGGTGAAAGTCGAAGCCGACCAGTTAAACTGGTGACTTGGGCGGTGAAAGTCAAAGCCGACCAGTTAAACTGGTGACCTAGGCACTGAAAATCGAAGCCAACCTATTAAACTAGTGACCTAGGCGGTGAAAGTCGAAGCCGGCTAGTTAAATTGGTGACCTAGGCGGTGAAAGTTGAAGCCGACCAGTTAAACTAGTGACCTAGGCGGTGAAAGTCATAGCCGACTAGTGTAACCAGTGACTTGAGCAGTGAAAGTAGGAGCTGACTAGTTTAACAGGTTAATCAATCTCGGACTTAGCCAAGTAAGGCTTGCCAGAAGGATGTAAGGGGCTCAAGATAAAAATTTAAAATTCTCCACCTTAGGCGAAGTGTAGCCACTTAGACTCAGTTTGTGAGGAATCATCCATGATTTAGTCAATAAGGAGGGTAAATCAAGAAAAGAGCACTACATTCACCGCCAGGTGAAGTGTAGCCACTTAGTCCCCGAGCCTGCTAGAAGATGAAGAAATAAATCTTGTAGCAGGGTCAAAGAAAATAAGCCTAAAAGCTTGCCAATGTCATCTGTCATGTGTGTATCAAGACCCCAGACGAGCTGCCCAAGATCCACACCCTGATCCGAACAGCATGGAGCAAGCTGATAGCATATTGATGAGATATAGCAAGATATGACCACCAAGGGAGTCTCCAGCTTAGCTGGCGACGCTTGCACAAAGAATCCGGACACCGAGGAGTCCCCAGCGTAGCTGGCGAGCCCCCAGCGTAGCTGATGATGAAACCCATGCATTGAGCAGTCCAACCAACTGGTCGGCGGCGAATTGAACACCGAGCAGGAGTGAGTGCCGAGCACTCTAACCAGTTGGTTAACAGTGAAGTTTGTCTAATAGGTGGTCCGACCACCCGGATGATGATCATGTTGTCTAGCCCTTGAGCGTAAGCTCGTTGACCGAACCGTGCCCCTGCGAAACAAATGTGTAGAATGGGTAGTACATGATGTAAAAATAAAATATATGAACTCTGAAGAAGAATCAGCAATGGTGATGAAATAGCATATGTAGCTCGACGATCAGTTGGTGTGAACACTTAGTGTTATTCTAAAGATGTGTTTGTATTTAATATAAACTGTCTGACCAGTTAGTGTGTAGCTGAGTCTCCAGTCCTAGCTAGCCTGTTAACCATAATGCAAAGCACGAAGCCCGTGTGCGTGTAGGAAGAGCAGGGCATTGCTAAGGAGCCACTGCCGACCACCCCTAATGCAGAGAGCAGGCGCTCGTGCACGTGTAGGGAGAAGCCGGAGACAAGGCCGTCTCTGGGAACATCCGAGCATCAACATGGATGTTTGGGGATTTGCCTTAGGCTTAGCTGTATGTCATTTTTAAGATGGTATACATGGACAAAAAATTGTTTGGAGAATAAACATAGAGAAAATAGCTCAGAGAAACATCATGGAGATATATAAAGGTTGGGTAATATTTAGAAAAATGTTAAAGGGTGACTTAGCTTTAGACAGAATGTCTAATCGGCGTCGATGAAATTGCCCAGCCCTCGAGCTTTCTGGCCTGTCATCATGGCGGCGGTCGTGGTTGTCATGACGCTGTTCTTCACGGTGATCATCCTTGCGACGTGGTAGGTGGTCGGAGTAAGTAGTCCGGGCGATGTCGTCCTTACATTAGTGGTTGGCGAATTTGTCCCTACGGGCGCCTTCGTAGGAGGTGGCGATGCTGGTGAGCCCAAAGGGTAGGGCCATTAAGTGCCATCTAGCTATGCTGATCAGGCCTAGGTAGATTGGATTTGCGAGGTAGTTGATGCTGAGCGGCTGGTCGGCGATGGATCATGCACGCTTCCTATGTCACGGTGATGAAGAGGGGCTCCTCGGACTACCTACGACGGCGAGAGTGTACAGAGTGATTAGAGCAGGTCGTTCGGTGATGTGGATGTGGCAAAAACTCCTCGTTGTCTGCAGGTCGACAAGGGCTGATTCGTTAATGGACAAGCAGTTGGAAAGCTTCTGGTTTACCTAATCGATAGATGCTATCAAGTCACCATTGTCGATTTGCTTCCTCGCGTAGCGAGGGAGCGACCAATGAGTTGCTGATGAAGACGACCTCGAAGGCGGTTCCAGGATCAGATCTGCTAGCGTAGGCGCAGGCATAATCGATGTAGTAGAGTTCTGCACCGGCTCGATGATCTCCTCATCACCGTTGTCGTTGATGAACCTAGAGATTGACCCAATCGTGAAGGTTTGGCCGGGCTTTGGGGAGAACGGAGAGCTCAGAAATCGTACCATCGTGTTCGCCATGAAACAGCATGCACACCCCTACTTGGTGCGCCAACTATTGACAGAATATCATCGGCAGTCCTCCAAGGGTATCCCATGAAGGTATATTGATTGGCAAAGGTGTGCGTAATTAAGAACAAAAAGGCAACAGAGACACAAGAGTAAGACAGGTTTGGGCCACCAGCACGACGTAATACCCTACTCCTATGGTCTATTGGTTTGTATTGGCTATTGAATGATATTGCGTGTGATCAGATGCCTTAGGCTAAGCCTAGGATCCATATGGGGATGTCGACTAGGGGACCCCTGCCCCTCCTTATATGCTCTGGAGGGGTAGGGTTATATGAAAAGTATCCTATTTGGTATTATATAATATCTAATAAATAACATCTTGTAGCCTTGCGGTGCACGCCGACCAGTGCCGTGCGCCGCACGCCTTGATCTTGTGGGTTGGGCCACCTTTGATGGTGCGGCCTATGTCTTGTCTTATGGATACCAGGGGCCATATCCCCACAAGTAGTTTAGAGAGCTTGTATGGCTGTGTGACCTAAATAAAAGTTGTAGTTCTTGTCTTGGATAACAAACTTTATTTAAGGGTCATGAGCTAAATCCGTGCCTAACATGGTCAAAAACAGCTCCAAAGTAGCAATGAAATGTTGTTTCTAGACTTGGAAATTTTGCTAAGTCCCAAAAGCTGATTTTGGTTTCAAGGTACCTCACTTTAGAGCTTTGTAGTTTGAAAACCATTGCGAATTAGACAAAACTCCTTTAAGCAATCTTGTAGTACTCACGTAGCTCTACAATTTTTATTAAGGAAATTTTTGCTAAATCACCATGGATTGGGAGGACTGATCGCTCGAACTTGCTTCGTCAGTCGGGTTCAGTGGTGTCTGAACCAGTGCCACGCGCGGGCGTCATGGCCGACCGGAGTCAGGCCATGGCCGCCGCATGGAGGCCGTCCACCGGCGTTGAGCCCGCACATCAGGCCAGGGCGAGCAGCAAAACCGCGTGATGCCGCTTCTCTCTCTCACTCGTGCTCACTCTCTGCCTCGCTCTCGCTCCCGCTTTCACCACGCCAGAGCAAAACCGAGCACCGTCGCCATTGCCGCCGACCTCCGCTGAGCCCGCACGCCACCGATGCCGCACCATTCTTTGATAGCTCGCGCACATAGCTTCGCCACGCCTCACTCCACCTTGTCGACCCCCTAGCATCACCATTCAAGCCTAGGTATAGCCGTAGTTCAAGTTCGTCATCGCTGCGCCCTCACTGGAGCGCTGCCGAGCTTGCGCTCGCCATGGCCATGCTCCACCGAGCTGTCTCGCTCATGTGTTCCTCTTGTTAAGGTTAGGTTAGAGCTAGGTCTAACTCAAGGCAAGATCCTAAGGCTAATGCTAGCCTCATCGGAGTAGAACGCTGTCGTACAGCTATTGCGCTTGCGCCACCATGCCGCCATGCACGTGGCCAAGCTTCACCGCCACTCCACCGAAGCCCCAACTTAACCCTAGATCTCTGCTACGCCACCAGGAAGTCGTAGCCGTGCTCATCAGAGCTTGTTGTGGCCGGAAACGACTGGTGTACCACCGCAGCGCCACCGCCATCTACCTTTAGCGCCACTGCCATAGCCAACCACCATCAGGGGTTCACCCACTTAGCTCACTAGGTGCAGAACGAGGAGGGGAACACATCGGTGGTGACCTCGTCGTTGGTGACCTCGCCGTCGGTGAGTTCTCACCGGTCAAAGTCGACGCCCTACCTCTGTCTCACTAGCGTGTGGGACCGGGTTGACTACGGGACCCGCGCGTCAGTCACAGTGGGGTGTATGGACCGGGTGCACCTAGCTATAGCGCCCGAGTGGAAATTTGATTTTCTTTATTTATTTTTCACAGATTTTGTTGCTAACTTGCAAAAATTATATCTAGAGCTAGGAGCATCCAAATGGGGTGAACCAAATTTTGTTGGATTCATCATGAAGAGTACTATTTGATAAAAATATGAAATATACTACTTAGAATATTTTTCTAGGAGAATTAAATTGAGCAAGATAAGCGCTTTTAAAGTAGTTTATATCTTGTAAAATACATAACTTGAGCTAGGAAAGTGATAAAATTGTGATTCCAATTTTGCTAGTCTTGTGTTGACATGCTATAGTTAGGAAAAATACTAAACCTATAGTAGACCTACTTGTAATATGGTCTTCCTATTTAATCTTAATTAATTGCTAGATATAGGTGGATATCGAAGCACGGTTGGCTATATTTGCTATCGTGGAACAAAACCATGGGGTGATGAATAAATGGGGGTCGGGTGGAGTCTATGTGTAGGTTGACTCATGTGATTTCGTCTGTGCCAGTTAAAGACTGTACCGTTGTTGGCACTTCTATCGAGATTGAACGCATGCCTCTCACTTAGCTGGCTAGATAACTCATTTCGACCACAAAGCTGAGTAGCTCAACTTAGGCCAAACCTTGTTCTATAAAAGTGCGCACTCTAGATGGTAGTAAGGATGTGTGGGGAGCTAGACGTGAGCCCAAGGGTAGGCTGGGCCTGAACGTCCTAGCAGCTGGTTGTCCCTGATTGTGCGGCGCTGGTCGAACCCACGAAATGTAGACCCAAGTTGTACCAAAGGTGACCGTTGATCTGGTCTGCCTGGGTTTGTATTAGGAATAAATTCCTAGCTAGTTGAAATCGATTCAAATCGCCGTCTCTCCCGGACAGTGAGACACTTAGCTAGCTCCAACATCGTAGTAAGTGTATTATGGAATGATGGTTATGAAGAACATGGAATTACTACACTAGCTATGGTTATTATTGTTATGCTACTAAATGATATACCACATGTTTGGCACATGTTAGTTGCTAATCTAGAGATGAATAGCTATAATCAACTTGATGACCGAATTATAACTGTATACTTGAATTGGTAAGCTTTTTATACAAAATGTTGTCAAGCTAGCTCTACTTATACAGCCTTGCATAATCCTTAGAGTCACTTTATTTTTGGTTCATGATAGGTAAGTCTAGCTGAGTACCTTCTTGTACTCAGGGTTTATTTTCCATTGTTGCAGATAATACGATGTATTATGGCTACTATAAGAACTGCTTCTATCCCACCGTGGACTAGGAGTAGGCCCTAGGCAAGGCATCTCTTGTTAATCCCTCTCTTATGCTTTTGTGGGATTGTGATCATGAGCTAGCATAGTATTTGAACAACGATGGAGATGTTGGTTTCAAACTCTATTTGCTTCCGCTACTATTTTACCTGAACTAGGTTTGTAATAACTTTTAATCATACTCTGATGTATGGAACTATATTTGTGAACTTTATGTAACGTGTGACATGTATGTTGAATCATGTACGATCTTGGTTGTATGTTGGTTGAATCGAGATCCTTCGTGGTATTTGATGGACTACTGGGTTATATGGGTTCAAGTATGACAGTGCGACCGCTTGCGGACTGCTATTGTACTTGTGCTCTTATAAATTGGACAGTTCTACTATAGTTAGCCTAGAGGGGGGTGAATAGGCTTGTTAAAACAAAACTTGAGCAAACACCAAATTCAACCCGTGGCACCGCTCTGACCCTGCGGCACTACCGGGCTGCAGCACTGCCAGGCCAGAACAATGGCACTGCCGCACCTGCAGACAACTTTGAGGCACAATTCAAAATATGTAAATGGAACTTAGATCGAAGAATTTATTAAGGTTCCTGCAGGTATGTTGTTCATAGATCGACAGCAGAAAGTAGTAGCACAAGTGTATACAAGTAGATCCACCTCAAGCCCAAGAAATCACCTCAACAACAATATGAAATACAATGAAGTAAATCAAGCACTAGGTGACACAAGTATTTATCCCATGGTTCAGCTCGCCACCAAGGCTTACCTAAGTCCATGTTGTTGATGTTAGCCACTAAAGCTTAGGGCTTTGCAACCCTTCCTCATTCTCAAGTCAAGAGAGTTAACTCTTGAGATGAGGGGTGAGTTTACTAGCTTCAAGAGATGGATACAAAACTCCTAGGGCTACCATATGAGTTGACAAGCTCCACGGGCGATGCTCTAGCCGGCTTGGAGCAAGCTCCAAGAGTAACAAATACAATCCACCGGCTAAAATGCAAACCAAGTGCTCTTAGGCATTGGGAATCAAAGGATCTGCTCTCTAATCGAGTTTGGAGCCTTTTCTCTCAAGGTTTGATAGGGAAATCACAAAGGAATGCTTGGGAGCTTAAGGTCACCAATGGAGAAGAGAGAGAAAGAGCTAAGAGTTGTTGGGCGTCGGTCTATTGGGCAGAGGAGGAAGAAGAGCCATTGGAGAGGGATGGGAAAGGTATAAATTACCCTCCAACCCCCAACAGTCAGTTAAGTCGCGGTAGTGTCGTGGCTCAACTACAGCAGTACCTCTCTTCAGGTGCGGCACTACCGCACCAGGCAAGACAGCAAGGATGAAAGCATTGAAGAGCTGGTTGTCCTGGCTAAGTAAATAAGGATGTATGTGTATAATATTGAGCACTTGATTGCACACTTTAGCAAATTTATTATGTTCCCCTTTATAGTACGGCATTCCTATACTCAAATTCAAAATATAAAAGAATTTAAATCTCCTTGGAGTTTGAAGCCATCAACATTAGTAATTGGGGGCACATTTTGTATAACATCCTCGATTCTTAGTTCCCTGCTTGTTATCTCGATAAATCTCATTAGTTCTCTAATTGCGTGATCATTGTCACCAAAACCCACAATGAGGGCTTGATTGCACTTTCAATCTCCCCCTTTTAGGAGATTGATGACAACCCAATTAGAGCTTACAACAGATATGAAACAAAACTGAGATTTTTGAGCCATGGGTGTAGAGCCTCTCCCTAAACATGTGAATAGAGAGTTGAATTCTCAAAATAGCATCAGAGGCCAAACTTCATATTTTTAGTGGAAGTGTTGGGGCTCCCCCTACATCCATGCTCCTGTGGGATACTACACACTGTGTCAAGTATATAATCGTGATGCAAATGACAGTTTATGCATGAAAGAGTTTTTCTAGGTAGCTACGTGCGGCACTACCGTTCCTTCGTTGTGGCACTGCCGGGCCAGGGGTGCGGCACTTGCCGCACTTAGTACAACAGCACAGATCAGATCAAGCACCACACAACAGTTTATATATGTAAAAGAACAATCTAGCACAGATATATGACAAACTACAGCACAAAAACGATACATGTCCACATCCAATACATATAGGGTACTTAGGTAGCAATTATTACACAAATAGAGTTTTGAGCGGCTCTCATTAGTCCTCTAATTGCGTGGTCATTATCACCAAAACCCATAATTAGGGCTTGATTGCACTTTCAATGGTTGGGTTCTATGATTAAGGTTTGACATGAAGAAATATTCATGAATATTTTCTGAATGGTCTGGGGTCCTAGCGGACCGTCTGCGGGAGCAAACCCGAGGCTAGGGGTTTCTAGGTTTGGGTTGAGTATTCAGGAAGGACGTTCCGTGTTTGACACCATGCTCGACTTGACGACATCGCCATCAATATGTTTGAGCACCATGGTCTGGCGTCGTGTCCCTGCCTACCTCGCCGCCGACATCGACAACCGCATCCATGACTTCGTTGCTCCATCAAGAGAGATGGTGCACTTCATGTTTGGAGTAGCCATACCACGACCTCTACTTGTTGCAGCTCGCCAGACGACAGAAGCTGGAATGAACATGGGCGCGCACCTCTACTTCTTCTACGGCTACATTGGCAACCTCCTCTATTGCTTTGAGTTTTCGCCTACACACACGCAGGAGAACATCATCGTCGCCGACCCCGTCTACGGCTGTATGCTTGGCCGCATCGAGGCCATCCTTCCCGATGAAGCCTTTCCACCAGCTGGCGTCGACGACTGGACCTTACTTCGGCATGAGGACGCGCCGAGTGGAGAAGGGGGTGTCATACGCCCAATGGAGGCCCCCCACAATGGAGCAAACGGGCCAAGAGGGGCCAAAGGAGGGGCGCCAGGCGCCTCCACCAGCAGACCCTAGGGAGGATGTGGGAGGGAGGGCGCCGTCGCTCCCATCGTCGTCGCCGTCGTTATCCGAGTTACCATATTGAGTCTACTAGA
The DNA here is from genome assembly GCF_019320115.1 of Miscanthus floridulus. Taxonomy (NCBI): domain Eukaryota; kingdom Viridiplantae; phylum Streptophyta; class Magnoliopsida; order Poales; family Poaceae; genus Miscanthus; species Miscanthus floridulus. The sequence goes on from NC_089588.1 coordinate 76,524,731, forward strand.
GTTTGGATAGAGTTCGGTTAGTTATGGAATTGCAGTTTGTTAGTATGGAAGGGAGAATCCAATCCTATAAGGATCTCCCATAGGTTGCTTGGAGTCCAAGTCCTATAGGGACTATAAATACTAGGGGATGTAATCGATCAAACTAAGCAATAGATGAGAGATTGCTCCTTCCTATCTCCTCCTGTCCTCTTTCCCTGCGCTTGCTGCTGCCTCTCTCCCTGCGCCTCCCTCTCCCACTTCCACAGCCGCCGCTAGCCCCCTCCCCCAACACGCCTCTTACACGCACCCTCGCGTACACCTTGAGCACCATGTACCTCTGCCTAGAGATGACCTTTGTGGGAACCTTTTTTTGTCATCCATTAGGGGAGATCGCCTTTGCCCACGCTAGAAACCTTCGCAAGAATTCTCCCCTAATGACCTAATGACCCATTTAGAGAAACAAGATGATGGGTTATTCGCATTCTGAACCCAGCCATGGGAAGCAAATGCACTGGCCTAGGGCAGGCTGAAGATGTGGTCCCTGACAACCAACTCCTAGAAAAAGTCATAAACTAAATAATTTAGTGACGATTCATAGTAGAAGGGAATATTTCTTCTATTAGGAAATCGTTTTTAGGCGATCCGATAAGTCAATCACCCATATAAATCGATTTATGGGGGTGGTTGAATACCAGCCCCTACAAACGCCTTATTTTTATAGACGCTTGACTGCTTGAGTATAAGACACTTACAAATTCAGCCTATAGAAGCCGAATTTTCTCTGCCACTAAAACATGATTCTATAATAGTGTGATATTAAACCTTCGCCTTTTTTCCTAATAGGCCTTAGAAATGGAATCAGACACCATGAGATCTTTATCTACACCAATTTTTTTTATTTTAACCACCAAGAATTCAGTGGTACCTGTTGCAGTAGCCGTTTTTTTTTTGTGTCGGTTGATATTAAATTTTTAGTAAAGTTGTTACTCCACTAGCAGCTCACTGCGACTTACCACGAAGATGAAAAATGGTAAAACAGCTAGTCTTTTCATTGTTGATCTCGAGGAAGTGGATGTGGTAGGATCACTGGCGGAGCCAAGGGGGGGCTGGCAGGGGCCATGGCCCCCCCCCCCCCCCCCAATGTTTCACAACAACAAAAAATAGTAGTATGACTTAATATTTTTTATTTATATTAAGAGGGAGATTATATAAAATTCTTGTCATATATACCTATTAATATCTTCTAGATAATATAATTATACAAAACACAACTAGATAATAAAATTATCGCAATGAAAAAGACCGAGCCGGTCCCCCCTAAGTATAATTCCTGACGGCCGACCCCCTGAGTATAAATCCTGGCTCCGCCACTGGGTAGGATCATCGAAACGCAGAAAATGATCGATGACTCCGTCTCTTCCGGAGTGCTTTCGAGAGGGGGTGTGGCGCCGCACCTCTGAAAATAGAAACTAAGGCAGCCCAAAATAGAAACTAAACCAGACAAACCGGTTTTAGACTAAACCATTAGCAGTGGCGGACGACAATGTTAGAGTGAAAACCATTACATTTTTCTATATCGATGCTCAAGATAACATATTTGAAGGTGCTACTTCCAACTTACACAAGACATAACACTACTTATTTAGTGATGATTCAAACAAAACCATTAGCGATGGCATCTCTGAATTAAAATAGTTTCTATACTTGTTAACAAAATTCCAGATTTTTTTTTTGTCAAAATGAACATGTCCTTTTCTGTCTAATACCACTAGGTGATCTCTGGAGTAGATTTAGGACAAGTTGCTGCTCACTAGGTGTTCAGATCAGAACAAAAGCAACCCAAATCAAAATTACGACGCAACAAAACAGCCTAATGTATTACAAGAAACTTCTTATAATGTCAGACGGGTTCCCAATAGAGGTAGAAAATAGACAGAGAGGATTGCAATCGAACTTTTTGTGCAGCATAATAGTGCAAAATACAAACAATTTGTGCCATTGGCAGTTACACAGCAAATTTGCATTACTTCATTAGCTCATTCTGCATACCCCTGAAGCATACAAACTTGCTAAATATTCAGCAAAAAGAATGGTGCGTTAATATGTGCCCCACTAACTACCCACCAAGAAAAAGTAGCTAGATTCTGCTGGATTACATTTGATTTGAGAAATAATTTAGACAAAAATAACAACAAATACTACACAACACCAATACAGGCCAACCCTTCTACCTGGCGTAGGGATATTTGATAGATACAATGAAATACAGTGATGAGACCACGCTTCTGATGGCCACATAGTACACGCATGCAGCAAGTGGCTTAAGCATCTGATTTGCAGAATGCTATCAGATAATTTCTTTACAGTGCATTAATACACTGATCAGCTAGAGAAGCCTGAGATGTGCAGTATCATTCAGCCTTTTTATTTGCCATCCTGTTTTCAGCGAATGCTCAAGAACCGTAACCGAGGAATCATCTATACATATTCTCTTGGACATCATAGGATTGCAGTCTAGTAGGCCTGCAATGAGGCACCGAATAGGGGCCCCGTGGCTGAAAATAGCAATGGAGGTCACTGAGCTCCCAAGACTTCCTTCATGGAGGAGATGCCTCTGGTTTACTTCTTTAGGGGAGAAATCATCTTCAGCATCATTATCCCCTGAAGTGACGAACTGGAGTCGGCTTTTCCCAGATTTCTTTCGTTGGAGGCTATGTCGGTTGAGCCTGTAAAGCAAATCCCAAGGAGGGCCATCTTGGACAGAATTGCTGGAGCTCTGCCGAGAGAACCCCTTCAACTCATTTTGTTGTGACAGTGTGTCCCCCATTGCCACCTTTTCTGGTAGTCTTAGGACTGTCCGGTTGAGGAATTCCATCATCCGAAACTGTACCTGTCTGAGTGACTCCCCGGACGGTGCAGAGAAATCAGGTTGGGTGCTTTCCATCAGATTGACCATTTCTGGAGTATAAATTTCGGATTTTGGGCAGCCCTCCCACTGACCTTGACTCATTTCAGTCAAAGCATCAGACAGTTGGATCTGCTCCTCTGGGAAATCAAGTTCCTGCAGGATAACATGTCATATATTACAAACTTCAACGCAGTTAAAATGAAAAGTAAATTGTATACAGATACACATGTGCCATGTAAGTGAAGCTATAAAAGGAATGGGTGCTCCCAAAAATAGTATGCAACTGTTGTTTGCATGACATGCACACTAGGGCATTGCACTAAAATCAGCAAAACATCCATTTCAATCCCATACTAGAAAAAGATCCAATTGAAAGCTTTCATTTTTTGATACAGGAATGAGACATATCCTAAAAAACATTTATTTGCACTTTACATCTAGATCCTAGAAATTGCTTCCACAAAAATCAAAGCTTTGGGGTTCAGACTTAGAAAAAGTTCTTGGCTAATACTCCACGTTCGGGTATTCATTGACAAAAAAAGGCAATCATTGACAAGGGAGAAGCTAACATGCATACAAGATAAAAAAGGGCGTACCCAATGCAGAGAGCTCCCGCTCTGTGCGGGGTCTGGGGAAGGGTGTCAGTGGCAAGCCTTACCCTCGCCTGTGCAATGCGAGGAGACCACGACTCGAACCGCTTGCACCAGGCCCACCCTTCCTAACATGCATACAAGATATCATTAAAATATCCCAGGTAACGAACAATTGACCATTAAAAAAATGTAATGGATTGATTTTACCATGAAATAAGCAACAGATTTAGCACATTGCAAACCAAGTCAGAGTCAAGTCTAGAAATATGTTATGATCCTTAAATAAAGAAACTAACATTACCAGCATCCAATGTTATGAAAAAACACATCATCAAATCTATAGATGGCTAAACGGGTGGCACAGCATGGCACAAGCCCGATTAGGAAAGGCACAGTTAGGCATGAATATGATAGGCACGGTTAGCTAGCTGTGCCATGCCGTGCTCACTGACGGGCTCATCGGCCAGTCTAGGAACGGTAAAACAGAGCCATAACCATGCCTGTGCCAGAACGTCAGCCCAGTGAACCTGTGTGCCTGCACTGGCCTGGCAAGCCAATACACAAATCCAAGAACTCAAGAACACCAAAAAGTTCAAGCCAAATCCAAGTCACAGATCCATCATCCACACATACACAACAGCACAAATGCAACTCACAAAAATCATCATCCATACACCACATATACACAAATCACAGCCATCTTGGATCTCACCGCCGCTGGATCTCACTGACTGCTGCGCGCCGTCATCTGATTCCGCAACAACGCCGCACAATCCAACTGTTGACAGGAGGGGACGCCAGGAGGAGAGGGAGGGGGGAGCGACGGCCGGGAGTGGAAGGGAGCAGTGCCGAGAAGGGAGAGGATGGCCAGAGCCCAGAGGGAAGGGTAACGGCGCCAGAATGCGAGCACAGTGGCAGAAAGGGTGGGGAAACAGGAGAGGCGATACGGTAGTTAGGGTTTTCATGAAGCGGCCACTTAACAGGCCGGCCAGTAAACGGGCTGTGCTCACGTCGGCACGGCAAGCAAAGGTCAAGCCCAAGCATGGCACACCTCAACAGGCCACGCCATGCCTCATGCTGCCTGTTTGACCAGCCCTTTTGGCCATCTAATAACCAAATCCGATAGACAACTTCTGTATGTCAGCATTTGAGGAATAACCATTTTATGGTATAATCGTATAAGGTATTGTTTGGTCTACAAAGCTAGACTAAAAAAAAAAAAAGGGCATACCCAGTGCAGAGAGCTCCCGCTCTGTGCGGGGTCTGGGGAAGGGTGTCAGTGGCAAGTCTTACCCTCGCCTGTGCAATGCGAGGAGACCGCGACTCGAACCCAGGACCTTCCGGTCACAGGCGGTAAGACTCTACCGCTTGCACCAGGTCTACAAAGCTAGACTATGGTTAGAAATAACTATGTAGAAATGAGCGTCGACGGTGGACAATGGCAGGGGCTCGTGGGCTATCCCACTTGACTGCCCCCGCCCAAGCTGTTAGTTGATTTGTTGTAGGTGCAGGGTCGCTTTTTCTTTCTTTACCGGCGCAAATGTATCTTATGAGATAAAGACAAGGGTGTGTGGGTGTGTATCGTACTAAGGGTTCTTTACCCCCTATTTCTTCTTAATATAATGAAGCGCAGCTCTCCTGCGTTTCGAGAAAAAAAAGTTTCCAAAAAATATATCATAGCAGAAGTAGGCAAGTAGCAATGTCTCAGTTGATTTAGTTTCAACTAATTATCAGGAACTAAGGCAACTTATGGAACGTGATCTGCAACAGATAGGTACCAACAGAGGCTAGAAATCTTGGTGATATTTTCAGTTGAATGGCTTGCAGAACTAAACCATGCAGCAGTAGCCATCTGAAATAAGGGACCACAGTTTAAGGAACAAGTATTTGTCTTAAGAAAAAAAATCATATTATAAATGCACAATGCATGACTTTTCTTCCAGATCCCCAAGGAACATCTTCAATGAATTTTTCGTTCTACTGCGAGAAGAGCAATTATCGCCTAATAAGGACATAGTTTACAAGGCTGACACAATAAAATCACATAAAAGCATTGAATCTTTGCATGCAGAGCATTTCCACGCCATTATTTCCTTATGTAATATAAATCGTAACTTTCTTCCACGTTGTTATTTCATTCTTTTGTTAAAGACATTCCTGTTATTCCTATGTTACAGGAAACAGCCTTAATAATTTAACACTTACAGGCACTCAATTACAATTATCATTCCTATGAGATATTGTTCAGCAGAAAGCATAGAGATATTTTTTCCCAGTTGTAAATTAACTACCATTAAATTATAGAAAGGCAGCAAGATATGCTCGAAAGCTGTCTCAACCACCATCCATTTCAGGTTACGATGCATTTGATACAACAGCTTGTCAATTCATGCTAGTGTCATGTGGTGTATACTATCTGTGGGCGCATCTCTGGTGAAAATGGCACAAATATTGAAAATAGTGAAGATCCATCCAAAAGTATACTTTGAAATTTCGATAAAATCTGAAACTTGGTGCATTCATAGTTCATGTTATGATGTACTTTATCACAAAAGTTGAGATTCAAACTCATTATAGATTAATTCATATGAAAATGGAAAATTTGGCACCCGAATTATTCATTTCTGTACGAACTAATCTAGAATGAGTTGGAATCTCAGCTTTTACAACAAAGTACATCTATGAATGACTATGGTCTATCGATATGCCAAGTTTTTTTTCCCCAAAACTTCAAAGTACGCTTTTGGATGAAACTTAACCAGTTTCATAGTTTTTAAGGCGGTAAGGCGAGGTGCGGCGCTCCACCCCCTTCCAGACGCCTAGGCGAATTAGGCGCGCGGCGAGGCGACGCCATACACATACTGCTGTACACAATCAGAGCCTCAGAGGCACATATAACAATGACACAGATCAATAAATTAACCTCTCTTATGCAGCAAAGTTCAGACGTCAGAGGGACAAACAGTCAAGCATATATTAATTATTCATAGCAATTAGGCAACCACATCAAAAGAGCACACCTGTGAGCTATCCATTCCAACTATCAAACTGTAACACATAAATAGGAGAAACGAGCAGAGCAGAGAAAGCAAAGTAGAGCACAGGAAGGAGCAGAGCATGGGAACGAGGCAGAGGAAGAGCAGAGGAAGAAGGGGGAGCAAGGGGAGAGCCGCAGAGCAGCAGAGGAAAGTGGAGGAGAGGATGTAACAGCCAATCGCGCGGTCGCAGAGCAGAGTCGCAGAGCAGCAGAGCAAGAGGAGAGGATGACCAGTTTTCAAAATTTTTGCCACATTCACTAAAGATGCACCCTTATATTAACACCAGTCCTTCAAACGAATTCCAGCAAAACAAAAATAAGAGACTCCTCCTGGTTCCTTCAGTTTTTTCCTATCTATGTTTTCTGTACCTATCAATGGTCACATATGTGAAACTGTTATGTGTTGAGATAAGTTGACAGTGTAGTATTATTTGATTTTGTCTTGCTAAAGTGTATAGTGCACTATTCAGAAGCTCAAAAGGTAAAGAAAACACCAAAGGAACCATAGAATAATTCAATCGTACGAAAAATGTAATAAAAGAAAGAAAGAAAGAAAATAACTGCCTCAGATTCACCAAAGTTTGGTGTAAGACTTGGAAGACTCAGCAAGAGATTTGATCTTCTCATGGAAAAAAACTACATGAAAAAACACAGATTCATCATTGACTAAGTGGCAGGCTTTCAATATTACAAATAAGTGTTATATCCCCATTAAAGCTAACAACATAACAAATATTATTTCAAAAGATAAATGATTGACAGCCACTTGTCCAATGTGGGAAATAATCAAAATAAAATGGGAAAAAAACTGACATGGAAGATAAAGAAACTGCTTTCTTACCCAATAATCACAGAAGTACCTATATCAACTAGTTGCGATTTTTTTTCTCAAACATGCAGGAGAGCTGTGTATCATTATATTTAGAAGAAGAAAAGGAGTCTAAGAAAACTCAAAACACAAAACAAGCCCATTAGGGCATGAGTTCACATGAGTGATTAGCCAGGAAGACAAGAAACTTCGACCAGCGACCTAAGCTCCACACCACACCAAAACTAGTTGCGATTTGCGACCACAGAACATAAAAAAGTTTTTGTACAATTATCAGTGCCTAAGACAATGTGTGCAACCCTAAAGGACAACCTTCCATACCATGAAGACTACATCCAGTATTCCTCAAAGGCCTATGCATTCCTGAACTAACAGGGGAATGGCTGCAGCTTAAACTACTGAGAATCGAACACATTCAGAATACACCATGCTTACGCTGCCTAGCATACAACAAAGAGCAAAGAGCACCTTTTATCACCTATTTTAGCACCATATTTTAGTGGCACGATCTGAGAGATGTGCATCAAACAAACATAAGACACAACAAAGGCTACTTATTTGAACTAATGTTCACAACGCAAGATATCACCCTTTCTTCAAAAGATCATAGTTTTAGCACAACACGGAGAATTCCAGCTGACACGAGAGTTCATGATGTAAAGTACAATGCAGATGCCGAAATAACAAGCATTGTTTTAATTTTTTGACATAATTGAGTTTACGACATAAAAACTGCGAGGTCTAGTTCAGGCACATTGCAAGACAAAAGTAAAGTAGCAGCAACGTAATGCAGCGGCAGGAGTTGCGAAGAACTGCTCACCCGACAGACGAGGGCGGCGGTGGCGCGCGCGCGGTCAAGCGGGGACGCGTAGGCGGCGGCGAGCCTGGCGCCGCGGGAGCGCAGGAACACGGCGAGCGCGCGTGCCTGGCGCTCCCCGCGCGCCGTGAGCGCGGCGGCCGGCCATCGGCCGCCGACGCGGTCGGGTCGCATCGCGGCGGCGCACTCGCCGTGGCTGACTAGCACGACCTCGACGGCCGCGGCGTCGGCCTGCCTGCCCGGGTGCGGGGACGGGGACGGCGGCGGCGGGGGCAGGAGGACGTGGCAGGGGTCCCAGACCTTGATGCCGTGCCCCGCGAGGAGGCGCGGGGTGCCAGCCGCCGAGGGCTGCGGCGAGAGCGGCGAGTCGGCGGCGAGGCACGGCAGCACCTCGGGCTCCTGCTCCAGCACCTTGGACGCGGACGCCGCCGGGGGCACGCGGACCGGCGCCGGCGCCAGAGCGGGCGGGGGCGCCGGTGCGCCCGCGGAGGAGACGGCCGCCGCGGAGGGCTCCTCGTCGTCCTCGTCGTCGTCGCCGCCGGCGGTGGAGACGGACGAGTGGGAGGAGTGGGCGGAGCCCATCGCGGTCGCGGCGGCGAGATCTGACACCGGGGCGGTGGGAACGCGAGACTGGGGCTGGCGCTGCAGAGGTCCGAGTGAGTGATGTCGCGGCAGTGGTTTGGTTTGGTGTGGTCGGTGCCTTCGTGGCGAGGGGAGAGGGAGCGCTGAGATTCGTGCAGCCACGCTGCATCTTTTTTCTCTATGTCCGATTGTATAGCCATATGCTCCCGTGGCAAAGCCGTATTCAAAAACGGTAATGCTCCGATTAAGAGGTTCCGAACACACTCTGTTCGTTCTCGCATCCAATCCCTCGCTTCTTCCTCCCTTTCGCGATCGCGCCCTGCCCCTATCCCGGCGCGCGACCATGGGCGCCTCCGTGGCCGGCAACGGCGCCCCCCCCCCCCCCCCCCCAAAACTCGGTGTCCTCCTGCCCCACCCCCGCAGCGCCCCTCCCCCATCCGGCGTCCTCATCCACCGGGAGTGCCCAATGCCCGCGGATCCGGTGGCCCTCTCCCCCCACTCCAGTGAGATCCATGGAGCACGAGCTGTGGTGTTGCAGGGGAGTGGACGGCTTTGTCCCACCCTGGCGCAGCGCCCTTACCACCCCCGACGGCGCCCTCTCTCACCATGGCGACCAAGCTCTCCCCCACCCCGGTGGCCAGAATCGACCGGCCTAGTCTTCTCCTCCCCTATGTTGCATATATATGTTCAAGTATTTCATGCGTTTCAGATGTATGTTGTATTTATTTTTCTATGGATGTTGCAAAAGTAGATTTGGGGATGTTGCACATACTGCATATGTTGTAGTTGTTTCAGAGGCATGTTCCAAGCGTATGTTTCGAGTGTTTTAAATGTTTCAGAGCTATGTTTCATTTGTGTTTTCCGGATGCATGTTGCAAATGTGTTTTATCTGGATGTTGCATATGTTTCACACATACGTTGCATGTGTTTTATTTTGATGTTACATATGGTTGCAATGGTTTTCAATTGTTTTCAGGTGTTTTTTTCAAGTGTTTCAGAAGCATGTTTCATGTGTTTAAACTGCATTCAGACGTATGTTGCAACTGTTGTATTTGGATGTTTTAAAAGTAGATCAGGTGTTGTATCTCTCCTCCCCCACCTTCTGTTGTATCGTTTCTCTTGACGCCGGCAGGGCATCCATACGACGACGCGGCCGGGTCCTTTCGAATTGGAGGCGCCGCACGCCCTTTCTCTTTTGTCGCTCGGGCTCCGCGGGCTCCACGTGGAGAGCGAAACAGAGTGCAGCGTGCGGACGTCCGTCCGGACATCTAGGCGGTAGCACTACCGATTCAAAAATCAAAATGTTGTCCCCAATTTCTTGATGAAAAATGGGTAATTTTTGTTCTTGTACCTAGGCGACATAGGCCCTGCTTAGAACTGCTGTCGGCGGACACATGGTGCGATAGTTGAACCATGACTCTACCAGAGAAATCGGCGATGTAATTTATTTTTCAAATTTTCTCTTTAAGGGCGATCGTGAGAAAAGACATTTAGCAAGATGTCAAGATTCTTCCAACTCTTGCCACAGGCGCAAAATAAGCAAAAACAAACGCTCCATAGTTGTCACGCATCTCAACAAGTGAGTTCCATGGTCTACCTTACCGTCTTAGTGAAGAAGGAAGAAAATTGATGGAACTCCTTCCCTCCCTATTGAAAAAAATAATCAATTATTTATAGGCCACTAAAAAGTTATCTCTTATTCAACCACTGACAGCATGTTCGTTTGCTCGAATCTGGCTTATAAGCCATGGCTTATCAGCCAACGAATAATATTTTTCTCTCACACCAAACCAGCTAACAGTACTTTCAGCCATGGCTTATAAGTCAAACTAGTCCAAACGAACAGGGCGTGAGTCAGATTTCTTTAGACCATAGTGTTAATGTTGTTTATTTTAGGTGTAATGGTAGCTAACGGCAAGATGAAATATCTATTTTACACTTTGGCTCATCATGCGAACCAATATTTAATACTGCCATCAGTGCCACTTCGATGACGCAAATCGCATTCCCATTTTCAACCTAACAAAATTTACACTCAACTATTACCGTTACGTATATCACACGCACGCATTTTGCCATTTGAAATTTTTTACTGGAGCAAGTACAAAATTGTTCAATTTATACAAAGAAAAAGAAGGGAAGATTAAAGCAACAAACTAACAAAAATGGCCATGAACACATTTTAGAAATTCAATATATATATATATATCAAATTACCCATTTCGTGCATCACCAGGAATGGCCATAAACACATCTTAGAAATTCCAAATTACAGCAACAAACTAACAAGAATGCTTGTTCATTGGAGTAACAAAATTTCTTTTTTTTAGCACAAAGGAAAAATATTAAAGAACAATAAAAAATAGTTTTCATTGAACTGCAATTACACCATTTTCTTCCAAAGGGATCTGTCCGCTCATCCGTCAGCAATGCAACAGACAATGAGACAATCACGAACTTATGTGATGCTCAGTTGCTCACCATTGCGGTGCTAGCTGATGCCGCCGGTCCATGATATCGAGAACATAACGGTCTCCTGCTCACTTTGTCGGTTCCTTCATTCAACTGAAAGATTGAAAACTTGCATGATACCTAAGACTAATCTTTTTCATCATCCACTAGGTTAAAATGAAAAGAATGCAAACTAACGATAACCAATAGATCAATGGGTGCCGGGAGCCTTGATCTATTATTTGTGCATCCATGGGTGAAAAAGAAGAAGTAAAGAGAGATGGAGAAGTAAAAAAACAAGATGATGAAGACAAGGAGTTGACAACAAAAAGAGGTTAGAGGTGTCACATTTAACTTTGGGAATCAAATACAAACCAGAAGAATAAAATTTGTGACAAATTGGGCAAAACCAGACAAAACTGGTCAGGCCAGTTTAGGAATTGGCCCAAGCTAGCTTTTGGCCTTAATATGTGTTTACATGGAAAACCGACTGAAAGTCCTAGTTTGGTTTTGGATAATTGATGAAACCTAGGGCTAACCTTTGATTTAAGTGTGTGAATTAGATAAGGTAGTCCAATCCAAGTGATGGAAAAAGGTGAAGTCCATGGTGATGAAGGTGGACATGAGATGATGGTGATCAAGCTCCAATTTTGAAAAGAAGAAATTGAAAAACAAAAACCAAGGAGGTCAAGTCAAATGTATCAAATAGATTTTTGTTTTAGCACTTAAGATAGCATAGAGGGTGCAAGTGTATTTAGGATGGATAGCCATCCTATAAAGAGGAAAAATCTTTGGCTAAGCGGTTATCGAGTGCCACTAGGTGACATGATTCTTGCATATGCATTTAGAGACCTAGTGTGAAAAATGTTTTGAAAAAATGCTAACACACGAGCACATGAGTTGTACACACTGTGGTTAGCAACTTGGAAGCAAGGGTGAAGAAGTTGAGGAGTTAAAAAAAGGAGGAGACAGTAGTGACCGGACTCTGGCGCCGGGGTGACTGGACTCACCCCGGGCGTGTCCGGTCAGTAGCGCAGAGAAGGAGGCGCTCGGGCGCTCGATCGGACGCTGGAGAGCTAGCGCAACCGGACACATGGGAAACACTGTTCCCGTGTCCGGTCAGTACTCGGTGGCGCGCGTGGTGCTGTGCTGAGTGGACCGAACCTGACACGTCCGGGCGTGTTTTTCACGCTCAGGGAGCATACTGGAAATGACCGGACCCTGAGTGGCACCGAGTCTGGTCGCTGCTCAAGTGAGTCTGGTCCTAACTTAAGTGTTCGCGTGCTCGGGAGATAGCTGTTGGAATCGAGCGGTGAAAATTCAAAGGCGTGACACGTGGCAGCCATCTACCGATCGGACGCTGGGGTGCGTCCGGTCGTGCATGTGTAGAGCAACGGCTCTATTCATTTGAGGAGGGTCTATAAATAGCTCTTGGCCAGCTTGGGGCTCCATCTCTTGGCAATTTTGACATACTTGACATCCTTGTGAGCCTAAATAAACACCTCCCACTAGTGAGATTGGGAGTGATTCCAATTGCATTTGCTAGAGTAATTGTATCTAGTGGCACTTGGGGATCGTTGTGGCTGCGGATTTTCTTGTTTCTCTCGGTGGTTGCCCCCACCTAGACGGCTTGGAGTAGCGAAGGAGCATCGGCACGAGTTGGTGATTGTTCATGGCCGTCTCCCGGTGATTTGTGAGGGTTCTTGTACCTTCCCCGGCGGAGAGCCGAAAGGTATCTCTAGTGGATTGCTCTTGTTATTGAGTTACCTCACTTGTGGGTAGGTTCTTTGCGGCGCCAAGTATTGTCTAGGTGTGTGATACCTATTAGCCTCCAAACCACCAAGTATTGGTCAACACAACAGGGACTAGCGTGCCGGCAAGCACGTGAACCTCAAGAGAAAATCTTATGTCTATTGTGATTGGCATTCTCTCGGTGATTGAATTGGTTTTCATATTCATTGATTGGTTCATTCCTCGACACGGCGGTATAATTATCTTACTCATATCCTTACATTCTTGCAAACTAGTTGTGTAGCAAGCTCTTTAGTGTAGCTAGTTTTGACAGCTTGCTTGCTAGTTTAGTTTCACCTAGTGGGGCTCTTTAGTGTAGAGTCTTTGAGAACTCTTAGTGAGTAGTGACTTAGCTTCTTGTGTGCCTAGAGATTGTAGCAACTAGAACTGTTGGGATAGGTAGCTTGCAACCCTCGTAGAGCTAGAACAAAATTGCCTTATGCCATTTAGTGTACTAACCTCTTGCTCTAGTGTTCTTGTAGAGATTTTTAATAGGCTGTTCACCCCATCTTGCCATATTAGGACCTTTCACCGACCTAGGCTATTTTTGGCTGGTTGTGGCCGAAACCCTACGCAAACTCGCCCAAGCCGATTTTAGAAAGTGGCCTCAGTTAGTTTTGGCTCTCTAAGTCTAAACCAATCCTTTGTATACAAACTGCTTTGATCTCATGGGAAACTTCTGATGTTGTTTGGAGAAGGCTTCCTACTAGTATAAGACCAGCTCCTATATATATTAGAGGATCATGGCCATTGAAGTGAACTACACACAATCAATCAAAAATTAATCTATTACTACTCCATTATGTCTTGCTCCTCCAACCCTCTATTGTACAGTGCCTCTCTTAGCGAGATTCATTGGCATTCTAGATGACCTTACCAATCCTAGGGCAACCCTAATGTGCTCCTCCCTGACTGCGTGGCTTTTCGAGTGAAGAACGAGCGACAAATCTGCATGGCCATCCTGCTCGTCAGCATTGTTTTTGACCTCTCTCTGCTGCATGCTAGGCCACGTGCGGTCTCAAGTGAGCTAATCTCTGCTTGTGTGTGACCTGAATCAGCGTCAACAAGACCCTTCTACTAATATATTAGGGTATCCTATGTTTTTCACTGGCTTTAACAAGTTCCTTAAAGCAAGAACCTCTCCTCCATGGGTAGGAGCTGTTGCCAAGCACGTAGATGGCCAACTAAATCATGTAGCCAATTCGATATGCTAGCGGAGGTCAACATAGGCTAACACTCATGCTAGAAACTCGCCAGGCTTCTTTGGCCTCAAAGTCATCAATCTATGTTAGGCCAGAAGGAAGAGGAGTGTCATGACCCATCATTACACTTTATTAGCATAAACATCATGAGCATAATCATCATAAAAAATCATAGTTTCAAAACTTAGAAGTCTATAACTACCAAAGTCTGGTACTACTGTGTGTTCATGGACATTTTGACATGTCATACCTAGCAATCCATCAAACTAGTGCTTCAGTCTGCTTAAGTCAACAAGGACGAACAATATGTCAATACACACGACGATGCACAGTTTGAGTTGTAAACCAACCCTTCTACTTGGGCCCACCCAAGTGGCATGGCAAGCCCAGGTCTAGCTCAACATTGAACCTATCAGGGGCTCCTTCCACTCTCTCCCTCTCGCTCTACTACTCTCCTCTCTCACCCTCTCTTTGTCATTTTTGAACTCAAGCACCCTAACAAAGGAAAGGAGGAGGAGGAAAATGGAGGAAGGAAGGCCAAGGTCGATCTTAGCCCCACTAGCAACACCATCTCCATGGCAAGGATGAATTAGGAGGGCTCATTCCCCCCTACTAGGTGAAAGATCCAAGAAGGAGAAGCAAGAAGGGAAGCAGGGAGTTGATTCAACCTTCAAGAATAGCTCCATCAACCATCCTTTGATCCAAGGTGGGTAACTATTTCCTTGAATCTTGTTGCAACCTAGAGATGAACTTAGATAGTTCAAGACCCAGATCCACCATTGATGACCTATAGCTTTTACTAGGATTGTTCAACACAATGCACTTTGCTAGATAGGCTCTCCAAGTGGCCCTAGGTGCAAGAGGGAGTTGTGGACGAAGATCATTGTTAGAGGATTGGCTCTAGCAATGCAGATCAATATCATGCATAGGGAATTAGAAAAGTAGCACATGTGACACATATTTATACTGGTTCAGGTATGGGGTACCCTACGTTCAGTGGAGAGTAGATCTCTTTATCTCATATGCTTAGATTTATAGGGGCATTGATGGCTAGTTGCCTAGAGTTGCTATGAACTTGTGTCCTTGGTACTGATTAGGGTTCCCTTCCCCTCATCATATAGTCCAGGGGTGGGGTTATAGATACAGTCTTGATTAGTTTACATGTGGGTTTCCTAGTTGGTTACAAGAAAATCTCCCAGATAGAGTTAGTTTCTATGTACATCTTGTTATGCCTTGTCCACCAAGCAGATGAGGTGCCCCCTCTAAGTTGGGCTTCTCGTGTAGCCTGCTTGGTGTACCCCATCTTATCTGGGTTGTTGTCCATGCATTGAGGTGCCCTAGGTACATATCATCGACAATAGTCCCTAAAGCTTCGTGCAATTTGGAGAATCAATTGGAGGGTTTGTCTTGATTGAAGTATGAATGCAAGCACTTTTTGTGTCCGAATGCTCTCTTGTTGTCGTAGTCGACCGGGGCCACACAATGGACCCGATGAGTCTAGCCCCTCCAAGCAAATTTGGAGAATCTATCGTAGGGTGTAGAACCTAGTTTTAAGAACAAAACCAGATACACACCATATGTGAGCCTAGGAAGTCAAATCTAACATATAGCTACAAATAAGGGTAATATCGAAAGACAATGCTCAATATATAACGTACTTAGTATAAAGGACATAACCTTAGACAGCAAACAACGGAAAGACAACTCTGATCTTTGGGAGAAGACTCCAATTCCATAGGGACAACTGACTGGATGATCACAAGCCTAATTCCTCCAAACTCCAGCAATCTGGTACCCATCTAGGATTTTTCCAAAGATTTAAAAAGTAAAGCAAGCGTAAGTACATGTCGTACTCAACAAATATAACATGGGGTTCATGAGGCTCAAAAGGCTGACACTGGTTTAACTGCAATTAGCTTTTAATGAGTCATGATTTTAGCAATTGAGTATCAACAAGTTTATCACAAGCCCATATAAACACATGATCAGGTAAACATGAATAATGAATAACATAAATAATTAACCATTAATGAGCATCTTTATCATCCGTATCATCAGTGTTCACCATCTATTCCGTAAGGGTCCAAGGCTGCTCGTGACCGTGAGCACGACTGATATACCAATTGTATACTCTGCAGAGGTTGTACACTTTCACTGTGAGTCGTGATTTACCCTTTTGCCTGAGATGATCAGCCTCTTGACCCACTACCAAGGAAGGTCGGCAGGGTTCACTATGAAGCCTTTCAAAGGTTTATCTAACAAGTTAGGACCATTAGATTCACTCGACAAACAGATGTAGAGCCCCCCTTCCCGATAACACAATGACGCGCAACCTATACACAAGGGGACAGAGGTCGCACTATACCCGATTCGTCAAGCCATTCTTATGCCAATAAAGGTAACCACTAACAAGCTAGAAAATGTCCTCATACTGAGCTAAAGCTAGAGCCATGTAGCCCTCACAGCTGTATCGTAAGTCTCGGATGTTCGCTTATAGATAAGTCCTTAGGGAGATGAATCTAGAGCACCATAAAAATAGCCCAATGCTCTAGCACCCTTGTTCCATGTTGCTAAAAAGCATCTTTTAGTGTTTGTTGCATATTCCATTAGTCAAGTTACCAGATCATGGTTGTAGTTGAGTAATAGCATCATACTACCCAATGCAATAACCCATAGGAATCAAGGTACGAGGTAACAAAGTACTAGGACATCCTTAGTGGTAGTCAAGATAGACACATGCAATATGAATTAATTGATATTAAGGTGAATAGGATAATAAGAAAGATCCCATGCTATACTTGCCTTAAACTTAGATCCTTCTTCTGTTGATTCGTAAGCTCCAAAGAACTGCTTCTTAATCACCACATAAAACGCACCGACTAGATAAGATTATAAAGCACCACACAAGCATCTGAACAGACATGCATAGCATTCAAACATAGCTATATTAGAACAATACACCAATCAGTGAAAAAGAATTTGAAATCAAACCTACGCGTTGCTATGATCACACAGACGCGAAAAGCACACTAATCGAAGCTATAACGAATAAGAAGCATCTACCAAAAGATTCACTTTACATGAGAAAAAGAAAACTATGAGCTTTATTTATTTTAATTATATAAATATGTATAAGATATTGTAGGAAAATACCTAAATTGAGTTAATTCAGATTAGAAAGCCAAAGTAAAACTACACATATTTTTTGGAAATATTTAGGTAGCATTTAGATTAATTAAACTTAATTTGTTAAAAAGAAATTAAATACGTGAGAACATCTATTTGAACTACATATGACGTGAGTTGAAGCTAACCATCTTATAACGTTCAAACACATTGGTGATAGCAATTAAATCATTTTAATCGTTGCCTCGAAGTGCAGCTCCTATGTTATTTTTAAATTAGAAAATTAATCATACGCATAATAATTAAATTATATTTAATTGTGTATATGTGATAAATTAACATTGCTGCTACGTGCGAAACTAATGAAGGGAGCAAAACGTAGTTACAAAGACAAACGTTAAACGATTTCTTAAGCGGGATTAACTATAGATATTGGGAGTTAGCAAGGAAAATAAAGGATTAAAAGAGAAGTAAATATGTACCATCCATGCGCATATCGGACTACTGATCCCTTCACTGGTCACTGCAGGCATGGGTGCAGAGCGCTACTTGCTTGAGGTTGCGTTCTGCATCAGCTATCTGGAGGATCGGATTTCCGAACTCCATGGATGGAAGAGATCGACTGGGCATGCATGTCTACTGGCCTAATATGTATGGAGATGCACGAACGGATCGGAGGACATGCTGACTGGCATATGGAGAATAGTTGCATGGGACGCAAGGCATACTGGCAAGGCAGGGTGCACTGTGGCGGAAGAAGGCCGACGGCGCTCGATATGGACTTCATGCAAATTCAGCGGTGTTGCTTGGGAGCTTGGATGGCCGACGGCAGCAGATGGGGAGATCAGGGTGACGGCAAATCGGCGATGCTGACGCAAGGGTGCAGGCAAGATGTTGGAGACGTAAGAGGTAAAAATCTAATTTACTACCTTAGGGATTCTCAAACTAGGGGCTCTTCTTACGGTAGTTTTGGCGTGTTTTGTCTAAAGGGTTGGTATATATTTATAGGTAGAAAAACTTCCTACATTTACATCAACTAGCAATATGGTACTAATTAATGTTGCATCCTCCACATTTACTAATGGACCTAAATAATCATTAATGCCCATTAGTAAATAAATGCATCGGCCTTAGAGATTTATTAGGATTATTGCACATGGGCTTTGAGAGTTGGTTGTAAAATGAGATATATTATTTATTTTTGGAATTAATTAATTTCACAAATAAAATAATTCTAGAATAGTCCAGAATTGATATTTAAGCCACAAAAAATACTCCGAGACCTCCGAAAATTTGGGAAAAAATTCTAGAGACACTTTGGAACATGATGAACCCAAATAAAGTATTTGAAGCTCATGAAAAGACTGTTGGGAATATGGAACATAAATATTAAGGTGAAGGAGGTAGGAATTAAATTTTAGAAAGAAGCTGGAAAATTCCTCGAGATAGATATTCGTCTCCTAAACGTATTTTAAAAAAACACATTTTGCACAAAGAAACACAAGGTGCGACCGGTATGAATGCAACAAACATGTTTCTACCTTAAGATAAATTTTAATCTAATGAAAATTTATTATTTCCCCATATTTTCATGAGCATAAAAATACAAAATTAAATCATTTTAGCTCTATTTCAAGAGAAGCAAATTTTAGGGTATTACAATTCTACCCCCCTTAAGATGAATCTCGTCGAGATTCAGAAGATGTCCACTAGGAGATAGGGATACTTCGTCTTTGAATTTTTCTTTACTTCCTCGTATAGTTCCATCTTCTTGATAAGGATCCCACTTTACTCTGCATACCTGTTAACATTACTCCAAGTATCTTGCCAAATTGATTCCAAGATTCTGATAGATACTCTAAACAATACTCAGGTTACTCCAATCACTCAGCCACTTTTTTTAGTCCATAATATCAATTCTCTTTCTTAAAATATTCACCTTCCAACGGAGCCTGACGAATCTCTTGGTCAGAAGGAGATTCTACTACCAATCTTCAAAACATTAACGATTCTGGTTAAGTTGCTCGAACCTTGAATACAATTCGTAGTCCTTGATGTCACCCGGACCTTCTTAGCACAATTCTCCATTGCTAAGGACATCGACCATGACTTTGCTCCTCGAAGTGATAGCACTTTTCCAAGTCATAATCAATTTCATTCCAACAGGAATATCACAAGCTTAAGACATCTTAGTGAAGATGTCATATAGATTCTTGTGATCCTCCTAGATGTCACTTATTATGCCCAAGTAGATAGTACTTCCATGCTTTACAATGGATAACTCCACATAATATGTTGGGTAATCCAACTCACGCTTCCTTAGTTGACTTAATGAACAAGCCACTACTTTTGTTCTTGTATAAGGACACATCCCACACCTTGACAAGGTGCATCGTTGTAGATATAAAGCTCTTGTCCTGATCTAACAAAGCTAATACATATGTTTTACTTCAACCTCTTCTTGTACTCCTTCAAACACTTAGCTAAGGTCTCTTGACCTAGACTCAACCTTCTCTAGTAATACTATCAATATCTTGATGGTTTTAGATAAACCTCCCTTGAACCTCTAACCAAACCTCATTATTAAAAACTTTAAGTTTCTCTCACATCTTTGAGTACCACCTTTCTCATCAGATTAACCGATTCTTCCAAGTGAGAGTTAAAGATCATAACTGAACTTCATATGGCACCTTGAGCATTCGAACCCTTCTTAGTTGGATAGTTTGCATAGGCGTGATTGTCTATCTTATTGATCTCCTCTAAATGTGTTTGTTCCTCTAAAGGTTTCCATCCTAGGACCTATGGGTTATGGGCCCACCATGCTTCCCTACGCAAACTAGAACGTATGATACTTTATCTTGCAAATTCTTCAACTTGGCTACCCCCTTAAGAAAAATTAAACTAGGGGACACAAAAAAGGTAGCTTGCACCACCTTTCAGATGAGCTAACTAGTATCAAGACATTCTGTCATCCCAATGATACTCTCGTGTATGGGCAAGAACAAGAAATATGAAATTCTTCACGAGCAGAAAACAGCAGTGCAGCAAAACAGTTGTAACTCTCATTCTGTTAATCCAATGAAATTGTAGATTATACCGTTGGAAAGCTTATCGAATCCTCCACAACTTTCTTATTGAACACTTTTCCAAATTCTACAGTTTAGGTAGTTGAAAGTAGTGCACAACAGAAACTACTCTAAATTTTAGACAGTACGGCTGCATCATCTTATGATTTTCATAACTCCATAACCAAAATAGATGTGAGGGCGGTTCTTGCAATCACAGAAAGATATCGAAGTCTACTATTGTCTAGAATTTTCTCATGATTTCTGATTGTCCAAAATCAGAGATATAAGCCAAAGAGTGTAGGCTGCTCCGAAAAGACAGGATAAAGAAAACAGGAAAAACCAAAACCCAATTATTTATTGCACTGATCCTTATACCTTAGGCCTATAAACTAAATGAAATTATGGGCAAACCCCATAAGATCATTGCATTCATTACAAAGATTCAAAACAAGCATAAACATAATGACAATTCAACAAAGCTATAAAGGTGCACAACTCAATCATTGACTCAACTTGCGATACTATCGTCCTCATTTTCAGATTACACAAGAAGGTGGTGAGAAATAGTTCTAAAAGCATATTAAATCAATTGGTGAAGTTGAGAACAAAGACTTTAAAATAGGCACCAAGGTAGAGATGAATAGCTAGGGTAGAGATACAGTAGAGAAGAAAATATCAAGGTTCATAGAGCAAGGGTTTTTGTAGCAACTTTTAAACCTTAAAATGACTAGTTTCTACTACGCTTGCTTCCAACAGTCAGCGTTGCTTCGATACTACTTTGTAGCACCCAGTTTTAATAACAAAACCAGATAGACAATATGTGAGCTCAGGAAGTCAAATCTCACATATAGCTACAAATAAGGGTAATATCGAAAGACAATGCTCAATATATAACGTACTTAGTATAAAGGATATAACCTTAGATAGTAAACAATGGAAAGACAACTCTGATCTTCGAGAGAAGACTCCAATTCCACAGGGACAACTGACTGGTTGATCACAAGCCTAATTCCTCCAAACTCCAGCAATCTGGTATCCATCCGGGATTTTTCCAAAGATTTAAAAAGTAAAGCAAGCGTAAGTACATGTCGTACTCAACAAATATAACATGGGGTTCATGAGGCTCAAAAGGCTAACACTAGTTTAACTGCAATTAGCTTTTAATGAGTCATGATTTTAGCAATTGAGTATCAACAAGTTTATCACAAGCCCATGTAAACACATGATCAGGTAAACATGAATAATGAATAGCATAAACAATTAACCATTAATAAGCATCTTTATTATCCGTATCATTAGTGTTCACCATCTATTCCGTAAGGGTCCAAGGCTGCTCGTGACCGTGAGCACGGCTGATATACCAATTGTACACTCTGCAGAGGTTGTGCACTTTCACTATGAGTCATGATTTACCCTTTTGCCTAAGGTGATCAGCCTCTTGACCCACTACCAAGGAAGGTTGGCAGGGTTCACTATGAAGCCTTTCAAAGGTTCATCTAACAAGTTAGGGCCATTAGATTCACTCGACAAACAGATGTAGAGCCTCCCTTCCCGATGACACAATGGCGCGCAGCCTATACACAAGAGGACAGAGGCTGCACTATACCTGATTCGTCAAGCCATTCTTATGCCAATAAAGGTAACCACTAACAAGCTTGAAAAGGTACTCATACTGAGCTAAAGCCAGAGCCATGTAGCCCTCATAGCTGTACTATAAGTCCTGAATGTTCGCTTACAGATAAGCCCTTAGGAAGAGGAACCTAGAGCACTATAAAAACAACCCAATGCTTTAGCCCCCTTATTCCATTTTCCTAAAAAGCATATTTTAGTGTTTGTTGCATGTTCCGTTAGTCAAGTTACAAGATCATGGTTGTAGTTGAGCACTAGCATCATACTACCCAATGCAATAACCCATAGAAATCAAGGTACGAGGTAACAAAGTACTAGAAAATCCTTAGTGGTAGTCAAGGTAGACACATGCAGTATGAATTAAATGATATTAAGGTGAATAGGACAACTAGAAAGATCCCATGCTATACTTGCCTTAAACTTAGATCCTTCTTCTGTTGATTCGTAACCTCCAAAGAACAGCTTCTTAATCACCACGTAAAACTCACCGACTGGACAAGATTATAAAGCACCACACAAGCATCCGAACAGACATGCATAGCATTCAAACATAGTTATATTAGAATAAAACACCAATCAGTGAAAAAGAATTTGAAATCAAACCTATGCGTTGCTACGATCACACAGACACGAAAAGCACACTGATCAGAGCTATGACGAATAAGAAGCATCTACCGAAAGATTCACTTTACACGAGAAAAAGAAAACTATGAGCTTCATTTATTTTAATTATATAAAATATGTATAAGATATTGTAGGAAAATACCTAAATTGAGTTAATTCAGATTAGAATGCTAAAGTAAAACTACATATAGTTTATTCAGAAATATTTAGGTAGCATTTAAATTAATTAAACTTAATTTGTTAAAAAGAAAGTAAATATGTGAGAACATCTATTTGAACTACATATGGCGTGAGTTGAAGCTAACCATCTTATAACTTTCAAACACATTGGTGATAGCAATTAAATCATTTTAATGGTTGCCTCGAAGTGCAGCTCCTATGTTATTTTTAAATTAGGAAACTAATCATACGCATAATAAATAAATTATATTTAATTATGTATATGTGATAAATTAACATTGCTACTACGTGGGAAACTAATGAAGGGAGCAAAACGTAGCTACAAAGACAAACATTAAATGATTTCTTAAGCGGGATTAACTATAGATATTGGGAGTTAGCAAGGAAAATAAAGGATTAAAAGAGAAGTAGATATGTACCGTCCATGGGCATATCGAACTGCTGATCCCTTCACTAGTCACTACAGTCATTGGTGCAGAGCGCTACTTGCTTGAGGTTGCGTTCTGCATCAGCTATCTAGAGGATCGGATTTCCAAACTCCATGGATGGAAGAGATCGACTGGCATGCATGTCTACTGGCCTAATATGTATGGAGATGCACGAACGGATTAGAGGACATGCTGACTGGCATATGGAGAATAGTTGCATGGGACGCAAGGCAGGGTGCACTGCGGCGGAAGAAGGCCGGCGACGCTCAATATGGACTTCATGCAAATTCAGCGGTGTTGCTCGGGAGTTTGGATGGCCGACGGCAGCAGATGGGGAGATCAGGGTGACGGCAAATCGGCGATGCTGACGCAAGGGTGCAGGCAAGATGTTGAAGACGTAAGAGGTAAAAATCTAATTTACTACCTTAGGGATTTCCAAACTAGGGGCTTCCCTTACGGTAGTTTTGGTGTGCTTTGCCCAAAGAGTTGGTACATATTTATAGGTAGAAAAACTCCCTACATCTACATCAACTAGCAATATAATACTAATTGATGTTGCACCCTCCACATTTACTAATGGACCTAAATAATCATTAAAGTTCATTAGTAAATAAATGCATAGGCCTTAGAGATTTATTAGGATTATTGCACATGGGCTTTGAGAGTTGGTTGGAAAATGAGATATATTATTTATTTTCGGAATTAATTAATTTCACAAATAAAATAATTCTAGAAAAGTCCAGAATTGATATTTAAGCCACGAAAAATACTCCGAGACCTCTGAAAATTTGGGAAAATTTTCTAGAGACACTTTGGAACATGATGAACCCAAATAAAGTATTTGGAGGTCATAAAAAGATTGTTGGGAACTTGGAACATAAAGATTAAGGTAAATGAGGTAGGAATTAAATTTCAGAAAGAAGCTGGAAAATTCCTAGAGATAGATATTCGTCTCCTAAACGTATTTTAAAAAACACATTTTGCACAAAAAAACACAAGGCGCGACCGGCATGAATGCAACAAACATGTTTCTACCTTAAGATAAATTTTAATCTAATGAAAATTTATTATTTCCCCATGTTTTCATGAGCATAAAAATACAAAATTAAATCATTTTATCTCTATTTCAAGAGAACAAAATTTTAGGGTGTTACAGAGGGTGATCTTGAAGTTGTTGTCTTCTTTTAATCCTGAGCACGTTGTAAGGCACCGTGACGCCGAAGAGGGGGGTGAATTAGGTAACTTAAAACTCTAACTCTAACTAAAGCCTCTAATTTCACCTAGTCAAAACCTATGCAAAAGATAAACTATCTAAATATGCAACTACAGTTTTGCTAGGTGTGATGCTATCTCTACCGCAAAAGGAGTTATGCAACCTGGGTTCCAAACCTATCAACTAGCCTATTACTAAGCTAGGAAAGTAAAGCACACACCAAGATTGCAATGTAAATGTGGAAGCGTAAGGCAGAGATATGCAAACTCCCGTCGATGACTCTGGTATTTTTCCCAAGGTATCGAGAAGCACACAAGCTTCCCCCTAGTCCTCATTGGAGCCCCTCGTAAGGAATCTCTCGCAAGGACTAAGCTCCTAGTTGGGTAACTCCATGGATAGCCTTGGGCCTTCCCCACATGCAAGTAGGTCTCCGACATGCCTTCCAGCAAGCCTCTCCTAGATACTCCCCGCCGTCTTCACTATCAAGCTTCCGGTTGAACTGCCGCGGGCCTTGTTCCCTTCGGTACACGGTGGCGGCCACACCACAAATGCGGTTGGTATGAAATCGCAAGACTACAGGCCCCTTCGATGTACAACAATGGTGTGCGCAAGCACCGAGTGATAAGACATCTGCAAACCTCACTAAACATTAGGCCCAAACCTAGAGCAAGCGCATAAGCAGTGGTCTAATCAATCTAAGCACTTCGTAAAGCACCTACGCTAATTACCTAATGAATCACTACACACTATGCAACTGGAGATCACTAAAATGGTGTATCAACACCCTTGGTATGTTTCCTTAGCTCTCCACATCTCAAATGGCTAGTTGGGGGGGGTCTATTTATAAGCCCCACCGAGAAAGTAGCCGTTGGGGGCGAAACCTAGCTTTCTGCTACTGACCAAACACTGCTATAGTCCTGACCGAATGCGTCCGGTCGTCCCGACCGTTAGAGCACGCGTTGATCGGGCTCTAGGATGAGTCTGGTCTCACTCAATTGGACATGTTCGGTCACGCTGATGCCGCTATGGAACCTCTCTAGACTCGATCAGACGATGTACTTTGTGCGTCCGGTTGTCTAGTGCCGCTACGTTCGGTCACGCTGAAAACATTGTCGTGACGAAGAATAGTGTCATCGGTGTGTCCAGTCACTGCTTCGCTCAGCATCTAGTCATAGCTGCTAACGCCTGTTGTTGCCGAGCAACTGATCGAACACGTCCGGTCCCTATAAGGGCCACGTCCGATCACCTCTACCAAGCTGGTTTCTTCATGATCTTGTGTTTAGCTTGGTTCCCATCTTCGTGCTTGGACTATACTTGATATCTTGGGTCTTCTCTTGTGCTTCTAGGGTCTTGCTTAAGGTGTTGATCATTGGATCATCATGTCGCCTTCGTCCAAGTCACATATTGCACCCTATTGAACTACAAAACAATTACATGCAAATTCATTAGTCCAATTTGGTTGTGTTGGTCATCAAACACCAAAATCCAAAGTAAATGGGCCTAGGGTCCATTTTCCTTACAATCTTCCCTTTTTGGTGATTGATGACAACACAACCAAAGCAAGCAAATAATAAAATTTTTGGAATTTAAAAACTATTTACTTGCTAGGATGCAATGCAAAGGGCAAGGTTATATGATGCTAAAAGATACCACATGTAAATATCTTTAGAAACTTATCTTGCCCTTGCAAATGTCCCCATGTGGCATTATGGATTTAAGCCTCTCCCTAACTCCATAATCCACTATCCTCCCTTTCTCGGACCATTACCCCTTTTAAATTATTATGATCGGGCTTGCTTTTGGTCCTACAAATTCTCTCCCTTTGGAATCAAACACCGAAAAGGAAGACATTAGTAGCACAAGGGAGGGTCAAACTTTGTGATCCTTTGTATGTGGAGTGGAATAGGTCACAAAATTTGACTCTCACATTACATAGACTAAGCTCCCTCTAAATATATGCATACATATAATGGAGAGTGTAGTTTATGCATAATTAGCAAATTAATGCTCCAGGGAGTTTAATCTATATAATGTAGGGAGAAAGCATGTAAATACCAAAGTGAAATCAACATGATGATATTGGTTTAGAAATACCACATGTGGAAACCAATTTGATTTATACCACTTGCAATAGGTGGTGGATATTTGAAGTATGATGCTTAACGCCGGGGACTCTATTTTCCTTGCAATGAGACTACTACACACATAATAAGCTTGAAAAGGTGTTAGTCTCAAAGCATCCAACTTGTAAGGTAACCTCCCCCTAAATTTGTGCACACAAGTATGGAATACTTGTAGGAGACATGCACATTGATTTTAGAATAAAAAATACCACTTGAAAGATGACATCACATGAATGTGAGAATCATTTTCGAAGGTGATATTCAGGAGAAATTATCTATAATTTGAACTTTTGCAAATATTAGATGAACAATTGTAAAACAAGCTATGTGCCATGCTCCTAAACAATTTAAACCATGTAGGTTTGCTTCAAGGGTTAAGAATGAGACCGAGCAAGCCTACTATAAGATATACCCAGTGTATGCAAGACAAAAGATTAAACATGCAACTGCAAACCTAGGCTTGAAAAGGAACTAGATGCTTATTGAAATTGCAAGAAATTAAATCTAGTTATCTAACATAGGAAGGGGAATTTGGGTCCATAGTATTCACTAACCCACTTGGCAATTTCCTTGTCCATAATGATGCACCCCATAAAATGCACGCATACTTTGCCAAGTCTCCAAATTCTCCGAAGTCCATCGGACTTCTCACTTCCCTTTATGGATCCAAACTTTCTTGGTGCTCTTCATGTTGGAAATGATCTCCTTTGGCACCCAAATGCGTTTGGCCCCATTGTTGGCTTGCTTGTTCATCTTGGCCACCACCTTGTCATTTTTCTTCTTCTTCAAGAGATAAGCTATGGAGGCCTGTGTCCACCTTGTTGGTGTAGGTGTTGGAGAGCTTTCTTGTTTCCTTTTTGTTTTTCTCTTTCTTCTTAGCTCCTCCCCCATTCTTCACCTTGCACTCATAGGACTTGTGGCCTTCCTTGTGGCACACGTAGCAAACCACAGTTTGTCCTTCATCAAGCTTCTTCACTCTCTAGATGGTGTTATCTTGATGAAGTTGGGCTTGCTCTGTTTCGTCGTTTACTTGAGTCAAGTCCTTGGTAAGGCGAGCCACTTCTTGCTTGAGTTGCTCATTCTCCATTCTGACCTCTTGTGTGCATGTATCTACAACAACTTTCTCAACACAAACATGGTTGCACAAGGGTGAGTCTAAACATAAATCATTGCAAGAAGTAGAAGCATTCTTTTTAGGCATGTCAATGATAGCACTTTTCTTTTTAGGTGCCTTGGTGAGGGTTATACCGATGGCTTCAAGATTAGCAACTTTATTAGTTAGCTCATCACATCGTTTGCACATGGTTTCCATTTTAGCAAGCAAACTTTTATAAGCATCTTGTGAGCTAGCTAACTTTTTTTTTAATTTTTCATTTTTCTTTACAAGTTGCTCATCATTGATTGTGCATGCATTTGTTGTTGCACTAGCCTCAAGTTGCTCAATTTTAGTAGATAGTTCAATATTGAGATTAGCAAATGTCTCATATTGTTCAAGCAAGGTTTTATATGCTTCTTGTGAACTATCTAGCTTTTCTTGCAACATTTTTAGCTTCTTTTATTGGCTAGTGCAAGCCTTAGCATATTTAAGATTTTCTTGCACAAGTTCATTAAGAGAAGGCATTTCATCATCACTATCACTCTCACTAGAGGATGAGCTTTTCGTTACCTCATGCCATAAGGCACACACAAGAAGAGCTTGATGATGAGTGCTTGTGGCCTCATCTCTTGTGATGGTCTTCTTCTTCACTTGAAGAATCATCCCATGACCTTATTGATGTGAGGGCTTTGTCCTTGCACGTCTTCTTCTTTGTCTTGGGTGTGGGCTTGTTTGGACAAACTTCCACAAAGTGCCCCAACTCATCGCATCCATAGCATCCTTTCTTTCTTTGCTCATTTCTTTGATTTATGAAGATGAAATCTTGAATTTAGATGGGCACACCCTTGACATTGAGCCTTTAGATCATCTTCTCCACCTTGTTGATAAGTTTGATTGATTCTTCATCAAGGTCGGAGGTGGAGGAGGAAGATTGATCATCATCACTTGAATCATCATCATCCTCATCTTATTCTTCATCTTCACTTGAGGAGCTTGAGCTTGAGCTTGTCTCAACTTGCTTGCCCTTCATCTTCTTTTTCTCACTACATGCGAGAGCTTTGCCTTTGTTTGATGGCGAGGCTTCTTCTTGACCCATCTTTCATGACATTTCAAATGCCACTATCTTGCCAATGACTATGCCCGGGGTCATGGTGCTCAAGTCCTCCATGTTGTGAAGGATGGTGATGATGCTTGCATATTTCTTTTTATGATAGCATGGAGATGATCTTCCTCACGATGTCCGCATCATCTAGCTTCGTTAATACTATTGAATGGAGCTCATTGACAATTAGATTCCAACGAGAATACATATCACGAACAAGCTTATCATCATTCATTTTAAAGGAATCATAATTTTGTTTAGCTAGACAATGTTTTTGCTCACAGACATTAGTTGTGCCATCATGGAGCTCTTGGAGTTTTAACCAAATTTCATGTGCCATATTCAAAGTGAACACTTGGTTAAACACATCCATGCTAAAAGATTCAAACAAGGAACTTTTAGCTCTATCATTGAAATGAATTTCTTTTTCTTCGCTCTTTGTGGGTTTATCGGGATTCTTAATGGGTTTCATCCCATCACGAGTGACTCTCCATACACCCAAATCTACCGTCTCAAGGTGACAAGCCATTCTAGCTTTATAGTAGGGGAAGTTAGCGCCGTCAAAGTGCGGAGGCCTAGAGGTATCCATCCCAACCACTCTAAATAGCGTCGGCTCAACGGCGGTGAAGCCAAAGGTCTAAATTGAGCCAACCGGCTCCGATACCACTTATAAGGGACAGTGACGCCTAAGAGGGGGGGGGGTGAATTAGGCAACTTAAAACTCTAACTCTAACTAAGGCCTCTAATTTCTCCTAGTCAAAATCTATGCAAAAGATAAACTATCTAAATGTGCAACTATTGTTTTGCTAGGTGTGATGCTATCTCTACCGCAAAAGGAGTTATGCAACCTAGGTTCCAAACCTATCAACTAGCCTATTACTAAGCTAGGAAAGTAAAGCACACACTAAGATTGCAATGTAAATGCAAAAGCTAAAGAGTAAGGTAGAGATATCCAAACTCCCATCGATGACTCTACTATTTTTACCGAGGTATTGAGAAGCGCGCAAGCTTCCCCCTAGTCCTTGTTGGAGCCCCTCATAAGGAATCCCTTGCAAGGGCCAAGCTCCTAGTTGGGTAACTCCGTGGATAGCCTTGGGCCTTCCCTACGCGCAAGTGGGTCTCTGATGTGCCTTTTGGCAAGCCTCTCCCGGATGCTCCCCGCTGTCTTCACTATCAAGCTTCCGGCCAAACCGCCACGGGCCTTGTTCCCTTTGGTACACGGTGGTGGCCATACCACAAACACGGTTGGTGTGATCTTGCAAGACTATAAGCCCCTCCAATATACAACAATGGCGCGCGCAAGCACCTAGTGATAAGAGGTGTGCAAACCTCACTAAACACTATGCCTAAACCTAGAGGAAGAGCATAAGCGGTGGTCTAATCAACCTAAGCACTTCGCACAACACCTACGCTAATCACCTAATGAATCACTAAGCACTATGCAAGTGGAGATCACTAAAATGGTGTATCAACACCCTTGGTATGTTTCCTCAGCTCTCCATATCTCAAATGGCTAGTTGGGGGGGTCTATTTATAAGCCCCACCGAGAAAGTAGCCGTTGGGGGCAAAACCTAGCTTTCTGCTACTGTCCGGACACTGTTGTCATCTTGACTAGACACGTTCGGTCATCCTGACCATTAGAACGCGCGTTGATCAGACTTTGGGCTGAGTCCGGTTTCACTCGATCGGACGCGTCCAGTCACGCTAGCACCACTCTGGAACATCTCTAGACTCGATCGGACGCTGTACTTTGTGTGTCCGGTCGTCCAGTGCCGCTACGTCCGGTCACGCTGAAAACATTGGCATGATGAAGAACAGTGTCATCGGTGCATCCGGTCACTGCTTCGCTCAGCATTCGGTCATAGCTGCTAACGCCTGCTGTTGCTGAGCAACTGATCGGACGCGTCCGGTCCCTATAAGTGCCATGTCCGGTCACCTCTGCCAAGCTCGTTTCTTCATGATCTTGCGTTTGGCTTGGTTCCCATCTTTGTGCTTGGTGGGCTTGATATCTTGGGTCTTATCTTGTGCTTCTAGGGTATTGCGGAAGGTGTTGATCATCGGATGATCATGTCGCCTTCGTCCAAGTCATGTTTTGCACCCTATTGAACTATAAAACAATTACTTGCAAATTCATTAGTCCAATTTGGTTGTGTTGGTCATCAAACACCAAAATCCAAAGTAAATGGCCTAGGGTCCATTTTCCTTACACACGTATCGAGTGTACCTAGTGATGATTCGGGTGCAGCCTGATGATGCATGTTTGAACAGTCATGGTCAAAGATGTTGCTAGTAGTGATGTGATCGGCTCGAGGGAGTCCAATGGTGGCGTGACCGAGCGGTCGTATTTGATGATGTAGTTGGAGACGGCAGTGTAACAATTGAGGGAGCCTGATAGTGGTGTGCTCGAGCGGTTGTAGTCAATGACGTGGTTGATGAAGACATGACCGACTCGAGATAGCCTCTTGAAGGTGTACTCGAGTGGTGGAGGTCGATGACGAGGTTGATGATGACATGACTAGCTCTAGATAGCTTGTCGAAGGCATACTCAAGTGGTCGAGGTCGATGACCGCGTGGGTGTACTCAAGTGGTCAAGGTCAATGATAGCATGACTGGCTTGAGATAGCCCACTGAAGGCGTACTCCAATGGTTGAGGTCGATGACGAGGTCAATGACGGCGTGACCAACTCGACATAGCCTATAGAAGGTGTACTCGAGTGGTCTTTAATGGATGACATAGCTTGTTGATGTTCATCTTGTAAAACATCTTTCTATTTTTACCCATTTGAAAAAAACAAAAAGGCGTGATCGGCTCAACATTGCCTATAGAAGGCGTACTCGAGTGGTCGTTACCGATGACGTAGTTTGTTGATGTTCATCTTTTAAAACATCTTTCTATTTCTACCCATTTGAAAAAAAACAAAAAGCTAAAAGCTAAAAGTAGGACCAAGGTACTATAAAAATCATACTATGTAAAAACAGCAGCTTCCAACAATTTTAGATTCAACCTTTTTGGCTAATGCTATGTTTTTTGGCAATAGAAGCAAGCACTTTCTACAAGCTGAACCAAACATAAACTTAATATGTTGTCGCCAGTATTTATAATAGCTAGTGATTAGGCAAGATGTTCGAGGCATAAATCTCAGCCAAAAAAAAGCATGGACGACATAATTTCTTATTTCAATTGCTGTCCATTGCGGAAAAAGGCTAAATTTTGTCCACGTAGGGACAACTAGGACATCAAATATAAATATAATGCTTTACCACAAGGTTCCATAATATCAGACATGAGACCCAGTTGCCATGAACCCGAAAGGCATATAGCTGTTCCTTGACTAGAATTTGCATGCTATGCATTCTCTGAGCAAGGTTACCTACAGTTTTCTTGTATCTGTCAACCCCAACACAAAGCTTTCGCTTTCACAAAGCATGCCTACCTACAATTTGCATTGTCACAGATATAGACAGAGAGACAACGGCCAACAGTTAAGTGCACATAGTGCACAGTACACATCAAAACATTGATGCCATGTTCCTATTTAGAACAAATACCTAGAGACTGCACAAAATATACTATCTATAACAATAAGCAGCTTATATGCTACAAATTGTTCGTCTCAAATGGAAGGTATGCTACAATTTTGGGCATCCATCAGCTATAGAACTTGTAATGCCAGGGCATCGAGTATCCATTGGTAGAGTATAACTCTTGTCTAAAAAAAATTTGGTAGAGTATAACCTAAAGTTCCAGATTGGCAAGCCTTGAGAAGGAAGGAGACTGAACATCAGGTACAGGTAAATAGAGTGCCAACTGATCAAGAAGTATGGTAATATAGCACCCGTGGCTCCACGAAGATCTGAAATAGGCACTTGTCATAATAATGTATAAATCAATTGATAAATAATAGACACAACTTGGATAACAAAATAATAATATGCGATAAAGCCCAAAGCTAAAATTTTTGTATTAAATCTAGAATTAATATTTTATTGGATAGGTCAATTTCAACAATGATTAATTCTATTATACTCACCTCTAGACCATGTAAGTTTGTCAAGAGTTTTGCCCAAATCTTAAAAATTGTAGTACATATGAATTAGAATAGCACTAGAAGTAAGGTTTCTCAGATTTGTTGTTGCAAAATGTTTCACTGAGGCATAGATGTTCTCAGACAGCTAATAACACCTCTCTTCCCTACTTGCTCCTGCTGCATTTCGCTCTCCCACCCATGTTCTACCTCCTCCTCAGCTTCCACTCTCCCATGCTCGATCCGTGGCAACCGACATGTGGCCCCATGCTTCGCCCCCAAGCAAGAGCCAGATGCAGGCCACGACGTAGCTGGCGCACATCCACAAAGGAGGAACCAGATTACCAAATGCTGTGGCCATGACCCAAGCCTCCCATCAACCCCCTCCACTAGGCCACCCTCTCCGTTTACATCCCTCGGCCCTCACTGTCTGATCCCATCGGATTTGGAGGAGGGATCGAAGGGCTGTCGGATTAAGAGTAGTACGGCGAGATAGGACAAGTATGGTGCTAATATGGTGCGACTAAGATGAAGCCATAGAGAAACACAATAGGTGAGGCGATGTGAAGAAAAGGAGGGTTTGTGTGGTTTGTTAATGGTGATGGTCTGCATTAACACCATCCATTCAGAATTGCCTCTAAAGGTTAATGTGAAAATGTCAATTCAACAGAACAATATATTTGTAATTTGATTGATTTTTAGATCATCAATTGCACCGAATGAAGAATAATAACATGTTAGACCAATCGATACCTTAGTGTCAGTGTGTAAGAGCTTGAATTAGTATTATCGAATATTTGAGCATATCAGTGGAGCATGGGATCAACATTTTTTCCTACACTCTACAACATAAAGTCCAAAGCTTTGAAAGGCAAATAGCCTCAGGAACACAAGAACACACACATGAACACAAAGGGTTTGGTGGCTGGAATGACTTCTTTTCTGATTTTCTACTTATATAGCCAGCTGTGAGCTACAAATCAGGCTGTGATAGCCTCCTAACTAATGTAGAATATCAACCTAGCTATTACTCCATGCTGAAATTAAGCTAAAGTTAAGGCTATGAACCTAGACACGAGCATGCACCTAGACACAAGATTATTTCCAACATGCTTAGCGCTCGTTGAATACAATGAAGATGACATGGTATTAATGGGATTTACATTTCTCGACTGTAGCAACACATGGGCAGAAACCTGGTCTCACCAAATTATCCCGTGTCTAACTTGTATAAATCAAGACAATATTAAAAACATGCATAGAAAATACTACTAGCATACAATAACCAGATGGTAGAGCTAATAAAGCCAACAAGCTACATCCCTTTATTTGCGCAACAATCATTAATGATCCATTAGAACTTTAAGCCCAAGAGGACTAAGGATACTAACCTTTTGTAAGGGTTCTCGAACAATGTAATAGAA
Source organism: Miscanthus floridulus (assembly GCF_019320115.1). Lineage (NCBI taxonomy): Eukaryota > Viridiplantae > Streptophyta > Magnoliopsida > Poales > Poaceae > Miscanthus > Miscanthus floridulus. The sequence goes on from NC_089588.1 coordinate 76,558,958, forward strand.
CTTATGCTCGTAGTGTCACGTGTCCCTCCAAAACTAGAAAAATATGCAAGATTAGGGGGGAGGGAGGGAGGGAGAGATTTTATAAACCTTAGGAAGATATTTTCTCAATCTATCATGTTTATCACCAACAACCTAGAATAAATCATCCATTAGATTCAAGTACAACAACAATAATAACACGAATGTTCATCTATATATATAACACATATAAACCTATGAGTCAAACACTTTCTAGAAAAATAAAGTGCCCCAGCAAGTTCTAGAAAAACAATTGAGGGAAAAGAATACTTTCAACAAGTTCTAGTATACCACCTGCTTGAAGGCTCGCCCCAAATCCTTTTATAGTAATATTGTTCTATAATCCTGACAGTTAAAGAAATTTGAACATGGCATTAATAATGACTCAAAACGCAAGATATTAAAGGCTGTTTAGAAAAACATACAATGATTCCTCGGATAACATAATGTCTCAGAAGATAACGCCCATTAAAAACTTCATCCTTGAATGTATCTACAAGTTCTGTTGTCTTCTCCTACACAAATAATAATATTATAATTGATATGCATGGAAGCGATGAACATAGAAGGCATATTCTCATTATGTTAGCATGTACCAAATTGACATGATCATTGTCAATAGAAAAAAAAATCTTCGACTTCAAACTCCCTCATCAAGATTGTGAGATGACTTCTTCGCTAAAATGTGTTGGTATTGAACTTCAGAATCAGGTTAACCATAATATCAAAAAAGAAAGAATCAGCTTAACCATGGAATAAAAGATAGACTCTTGTAAGGGCGTGAATGTAATCACAAACAAAGAAACAAGGGTGTGTGGGTGTGTGCTGTAAGGATTCTGGGCCCTCTCTCTTCTTAATACAAAGATACATAGCTCTCCTGTGTGTTTGAGGGAAAATGCAATAAAAGACAAGTGAAGCTTATATTTCTAGTTTTACTTGCAATCTTTTGTTAAATTTCTAAAGGCAAAATACAATAATGGGAACAATTATACATTGATGAGTTATAAACACACGCCAATACATGTTTATGCACCATTACATGCTTTAAATGAAAATTTGTTTTAAATAATGATAGCGTATCATTGTACCATTGCCTTGTTAACTCATGATAATCAAGAAAATAGGAATGATGTATACCTAGAAGGACAACTATGGTATGCGGTGTAGTTAACCATACCAGCTCATACCCAAGCACCCCTATGGTAGAACTAGAAGGCAGAATCTATAGGAAATCACCTTGGGAAGGTGCCCAAGTAGTTGCATTTGAGGTGTTAAGCCAGATATGTCAGCAGCACGGGGATGAGCTTACCGACAGTGCCGCTGGTACTTTTCCTCGGGTGGATCCATCTATAATAGTTTGGGCACAGTGCAACCGCAATGCATTGATCCAAGACCAGGATGAGCGGGTAGATAGTTCTAGTCCTGCTATGAGTGCTATGTTCTCCATGATGAAGATGTTTTATGCTCTTCAGGACACCAGGGACTTCTAGCAGGAGTCCTATACCACTTGCATGGATAGGCTCATGAGAGCCAAAGCTGCACAACGTAAGCTGAGGAAGCTATGCGCAAGCACAAAAAGGCAGGAAGTGAGGCTCGATGGGAAACACATGTCACATATACACTGATCACAAAAGTCTCAAAAATATCTTCACTTAACCTGAGCTGAACATGAGGCAATGTAGATGGTTAGAGCTAATCAAGGACTATAATTTGGAAGTGCACTACCATCCAGGAAAAACTAATATTATCCCAGATGCACTTAGTCGAAAATATCATTGTAACACCTTAGGAGCCTTATTGGATGATGGATTTAATTTGTTACATCCTACTGTGCTACACAATATCACCGTTAGTTGCTCACTTGAGAGCAAAATCATAGAACTATAGCAGACAGATGTAGGTGTATTTCACATTAAGAGAAAGATGAAAGAATAGGAAACCAAGCATTTTAGGTTGGATGAAAGAGGTGTGCTATAGTTTGAGGATCGACTAGTGGTACCAAAAGACTGTGAACTTAGAAATCAAATTCTAGATGAAGCTCACTCGTCCAAGTTGTCCATCCATATGGGTAGTAGCAAAATGTATCAAGATTTGAAAACCCATTTTTGGTGGACCAAGATGAAGAAAGAGATCGCAGCCTATGTCGCTAGGTGTGATAATTGCAATAGAGTCTAGGCCATTCATTTGAAATCTGCTGGATTACTTCAGCCATTGCCTATTCTAGGCTGGAAATGGGAGGAAATAAGTATGGACTTTATTATAGGCCTCTCGCTGACACAACGAGATCATGATTCCATATGGGTCATTGTAGATCGCCTCACCAAGTCAGCATAATTTGTACCGGTTAACATAAGGTATCTAGCTGGGAAGTACGCTGAGTTGTATGTTTCTCAGATCATGAGACTACATGGAGTACCAAGGACCATAATCTTAGATCAGGGACCACAATTTATAGCTCATTTTTTGGAACACTTGCACCAGGCCTTGGGAACCAAACTAATCAGAAGTTCAGCATACCATCCACAAACTTTTGGACAAACTAAGCGAGCGAACCAAATTTTGGAAGATATGTTGAGAGCTTGTGTTATCTCCTCCAAGGGTTCATGGGAGAAATGACTACCTTTAGTTGAGTTCTCCTATAACAATCAAGAGAGCATCCAGATGGCCCCTTTTAAAGCCTTGTACAGCCGAAAATATAGAACTCCCTTGAATTGGATTGAACCCAGAGAAAGAAGATATTATAGCATAGATTTTGTTACCGAAGCTGAAGAGCAAGTACGCATTATCCAACAGCATATGAAAGCAGCTCAGTCTAGACAAAAGAGTTATGCTAATAAAAGAAGAAGACCACTAACCTTTGAAGTGGGAGACTATGTATACTTAAAAGTTTCGCCCATGAAAAGAGTACAGAGATTTGGAGAAAAAGGAAGCTTGCGCCTAGATATGTAGGGCCATACCAGATTATTGAGCGAAAGGGAAATGTCGCCTACAAGTTACAGCTTCCTCTAGAAATGAGTACTATATTCAATGTCTTCCATGTTTCTCAATTAAAAAGATGTCGCCACATACCGGTTGAAGCTATTGCACCCACCAACATTAAGCTCCAATCGGATTTGACATATGAAGAGAAACCATTCCGAGTGCTAGAAGAAATGGAAAGAGTAACTTAGAGCAAAGTCATTAAGCTCTACAAGGTGGTGTGGAATAACCATAGTGAACAAGATGCCACTTGGGAATGGGTAGATTATTTACGTGAAGTTTATCCCGCCTTTTATGAAAAATGGTAGGTCTTTCAAATCTCGGGATGAGATTTCTATAAGGGGGAGGGGCTGTATCACCCCAGTGTTAAGCATTGCATTTGGCACTTGCATTCATGAGCACAAGCATCATCCAAGCATTCATGAACATGAGCATATGAAATTTCATCTCGTTCTTATACCTTATCACATGAAATGCTGATTTTATATATATGCTTATGCTTGTAATCATGTATGACCAATGTATGAAATGGTTGTGAGGTCATGAAAACACCTTAGACACATCTAGACTGATAATTGGAACAATGTTTATATTCATGACATAGACCAAATTTGCTTCTAAGTGTTGGTTTCATTTGAAATACCATTTTCATGATACTAGTTTGACCAAAGTTGAACAATAGCTTAGAATGTTTGTATGGCTATGTGACCTAAATAAAAGTTGTAGTTCACATCATGGGTAACAAACTTTATTTATGGGTCTTGAGCTAATTCAGTGTCTAACATGGTCAAATGGAGCTCACATGTATCAACAAAATGTTGTTTGGCAATTTAAGAATTTTTCTAAGTGTTGAAGTTGTTTTTAGTTTCAAAGTACCTTGCTTTGGAGCACTTTAGTTTGAAAACCATTGGGAATAAGGCCAAACTCCTTTAAGCATTTTTGTAGTGTTCACGTAGCTCTACAAATTTTATTAATGAAGGTTGCACTGATTTGCCACGGATTAGGAGTACTAATCGCTTGAAGATGCACTGTCAGTCGGGTTCAGGGTGGACTGAATCGGCGCCGTGAGCATGTCATGGCCGACCAATGTTGGGCCACGACCGCCACATGGTGGCCATACATCGGCGTCGGCCCCACCAGTCAGGCCAGTGCGAGCAGATAAGCGCGCCACTCCCTCCCACTCTCTCTCACATGCTCACTCATCTCTGCCTCGCCTCCCTCTTTTGCTCTCGCACTCACCGAGCAAACCACAGCGCTGCGCCATCGCAGCTGCACCTCCACCAAGCTCAGTCACTGCCGCCATAGTGCCATTGTCCAATTGCTCGTGCGCACCGCTCGGCCATCATCTCCTCCACCTCGCCGACCACCCATTGCCTTAACCCGAGCCATGGTAAAAGGCCTATGGGCCATCGCCATCATCGTGCCATCACTGAGAGCACCGCCGCCATGCACGCTATCATGGTTGTGCATGCCTAGTTTTCTTCCTCGTGTGCTTCTAGACGTTAGGGTTAGGTTAGAGCTAGGTCTAGCTTGAGGCAAGAGCCTAAGGCCAATGTCAGCCTCATCGGGGCAGAACATCTCCGTGCCACCATTGCGCTCACACTGCCGTGCTGCCATGCATGCGGCTATGCCTCACCGATGCCCTCATAAGCCCTAATCCAAACCCTAGAACTCCGCTAGGTCACCCTTGAACTGTAGCCATGCTCCCCTGAGCTTGTCACGGCTAGAGCACCACCGCGCGCCACCGCCACTACTAGGGATGTGTACATCAATGATGCTCTTCTTTCGTCACTGAAGACTCCAAAATCGTCACATATATTATTTTATGATGAATTTGTGACGATATGGTATTTGTCATTGAATGCGCATCATATTTTACCTACCGTGACGAAACATCTATTTCCGTCATAGATGTGCATTTGTTCTATGACGAAATGGCCGTCGTCATAGAAGTGTATTCTTTCTATGACGATCTATTTTCGTCATTGATATAGCCCCTTTTTTGTCATGACTTGCCGTCTGTTAGGCGGCCAGACAACGTCTACCACGCTGGCAGCTGACGTGTCTTGTCCACGTGGCGCGTCCACATTGCAGGTGATGTGTCCGACCACGTGGCAGCTGACGTGGCCAGTGATGTGGATGGTCCACGTGTCCACTTTTTATTGGGCCACAAGGCTTGCTGTGATAGGTTCTCATTTTCGTCACTGAAGTAAATAGAAATTTGTCACAGAAAGGTCAGATAATTCATCAAGTGCACATGCTGATTTCATTATAGAATGCAAATAATACTAGAATGACCAAAAGCTTCCATAAATTAACAGATCCAGTATTCCAATGACCAACAACTTAATCAACAATTCTAAACTCGGTTCACATAACTCACTAGACATCACATTTGAACTACTAGTTTCATCTCAGTTCACATTAACATCACAGGAAATAATAAAAAGTTGCCAACCACCAGCAACATAAGTTACTACATAAACAAAATCACCAGCAGACCCCTTGCTTAATGAACCAGCAGCTACGAGCAGCTCTCATGTCGAAGAAGCATTGTTGATGGCCAAGATACGCTTGAGCAGCGCATTGTTCTCCTCCATTGCCTTGTTGTTTATCTCTGTCAGCTTCTTGTACTCCATCTCCTTTTGTGTCCTCGCCAGCTTTTCCTCAGCTTGTTCACTTCTCTTCCTGAGTTCATCGATTTCACCTTGTACAGCAGCCGTAGCTTCAGCTGCTAGTTGCTCCCGAAGCTCGCTTTCATTTGATGATGATGATTTGGAGGATGGCGCTGGTTTGATGCCAACACTCTTTAGGAAAAGGTTTGAGCTGTTCTAGGAGAGCACCTGGGACACAACCTGCACACTGGACACTGTTGTCTCACCTTCAGCAACAGGTTCTGTCCTCAAAGCTTCCATATTTGACTGAAACAGCAATGACCCATCATTAGTTGATACTTATTGCATTAATTTGAGGAGGAAATATCACACAAGATGTATTTAAAAAAATAAAAACCTATGCTAACGCTACGACGACTTTCGGTAGTACAAATCAAACATTCAAAAGATAATATATGCATCGCTAATAAAGCATAAATGTGGTATGTTTAAGATTCACTAAAAATCAACGATACATAGAGTTAGATATATTAATTAACACTAATCTCATTTGAAATACATTGATACCTTTCACAGCACACACTGAAAGAGTTAGAACTACAATAAGTATATTTTCTATCAATCGTCTTATCTACCCTACATACAGAGGCCTAAATAAGCATGTCTTGGTGGCAGTGATCGCCGTGGCAAAGGTTCAGCGAGGTGTGTGCAAAGCACCTTTCTACCAATATCTTGTCTACAGCTAGAGCATGAAATGACTGATATACCATCTTTCTTTGGCTGATGCTACATCAACTAAAAGCTTGATTGATAGCACATTTCAATCTGAAGCAATGTAGAAAAGTAACTGCTTGTAGACAGTGTCATATAGTTGTTCTGAAGGGCAAAGCAATGTCAATTTAGTGGAACAATATAAATTGACCTGTCAGTTTAGTGAAACAGTACAAATTAACCTAGCCATGAACGGCCCAAGCCAAATCACCCTAGTGAAAAAGTACAAATGAAGTGCCCTGTAGATTCAAACCGCTGGCACTGACCTAAGGCCGAGATCTTCGACTGGAGCTGATCCGGCTCATTCTTGCATGGCCTCGGCAGCCTCCTCCACCCTGAGCATCACCGTGGTCTGGTTGTTAACATGCATAGTTAAGATGACAGAAAAAAGATACGACAGAAACTGTTGCACGGTTAAGATGAAAATGCATTGCATTTTACCTATGGGATGTATATTAGTTTGCCAAGGTGAATCAAAGAGCTCATAGTAGACCAAGTGTAGTATAATTTTTCAGAATTTTATTCATGCTGCACCAGGCCAAGCAAGTGCAGTAGTAACTACACAACCATCTGAAGGCATATGTCGCTGGTAAGATGATAGACACAGTTCTGAAAGAGATCTGACAATCAACAACAACAACAAAATTATTAAAAAGGAAAGTACCTAAGTGAGCTGCAAACATACTTGATCAGGAGCTCTTTTAATTGGCATTGCAATGAGATCATCCCTAAGCTTGATGTCATTGTCATAACCAATTTCCTCAATACAGTCCATGTAGCTTCCAAATGACCTTTTTCAATATTTAGGGCATGCAGAAAAAGGAACCCAGTCAAGGTAAGGCCGCTTTCATTTATGCCTTCAGGCATCTTCTCCTGAACAACTCTCTTGACTCCTGAAATTTCAGTAGGCTGTAGAGGAGCACTAAAACATCAGACCTGGAAAGCAATAAGAATAAGAATCTCAGCATCGCTAGAAACATGCTAGATAGAAAGCATGGTAGCCTTCATGAACACAAGCCTAGAATTCATTGAGCTATCCACCTGACGGGGTATATTCTTTTCTACCAAGAAATATCCACCTGACTAATCCATCACTATGGTGGCATGGTAAACTTTGCGAGAGCAGCAGAGAGCGAACAATGTTTCAGCAAGTGGGAAGGTGATTGAGTTACAACCGGCATAAATGCAAGTAAGTGATAACTAGGATCATAACATATTCTAAATGGAACAGTAGAAACATGAAATGTTGTAACAATAGGAAAACGTTTGTCATCATTCCGATATTATTACATTGACTGGATACGTGGTTCTTAAGGCAGTAAGGTGAGACCTACATCTGTCCCTCGTGTCAGTGCTCCTTCCCTCAGTCTATGTACCATGGATATAGAATTACGGATACACAGATATGTCATTTTTCCAAATCTCAGTACAGGGATATGTTTTAATATTTTTTGAAAAGTAAATAATGGGCCTGCTTGGTTGGCTTCCAGTTTTCCCACCGGAGCCAGTTAGGATACGTCATTTTTCCACCGGAGCCAGCAGGGATGGCAGCAGCTCGGGTTCTTGGCCTTGATGGCCCCCTCCCCTCCCCTCCCACTCTTCTTCGGTTCTCCTTCCCTCCCTCTCTATTTGATCATGGCGACAGGGACGCCTAGATTTCTAGCAAGCCTTATCGCCTAAGCGACACCTTAAAAAAACATGTGTTCGACGAATAATTTCACAAGTACATGCAATTAGGGAGGGATTTTGATTGAAGCCTAATAAACTTGCCGAACCAAACAAAAATATGGAATTGCGTATTGCACAGAAGATTTGCATTCATGTGGAAGAAAAGAATGATAATGTTTAATTCTTGAATATGCTATCAATGAAATTAAGAAGGGAATCCTTTTACTTTGTAATAACGAGACTATGAATTTACTCACTGAAGAGAATCGCTAGCAATGTCTGATAGGAACTTCTGGGTGGCAACAGCAACCAGTCTCGTTCTGTAAAACACGAAATCAGATTATGTGTGCAAGAAATCAAGCAATTTGTGTTTTTAAGTTTTAATCCATGGCACTGATCAGATCTTAGCTTACTACTATCCATCAGGAAGAGAGATTGGAAAGAGGACGAGCACTCACAGGCAAAGGTCGGGGCACTGGAACCCACTGCGGCCGAGGTAGTGCTCCACCAGCTCGTCGGGAATCTTCCGCACCACCGAACTAAGCATCAGGGCTAAATCGCTGATAGAAAAGTAGAGAAGGCAAGAGGGAAGTGGTGGCACCATACCATGGGGGTGTAGTCCATGAGGGTTGAGAGGAACTCGATGAGCGTAGCCTCGTCATCGTGCCGTCCGTCCCCCCCTCCACCCACTCCCGGACCCATGCCCCCGCCAGGGCCTCCTACGCCGCCACCGCTGCTCATCATCCTGGACCTCACGCCCTGCCGCCTCACTGCCCCCACCGCGCGAGCAGCTGGTAAGATTCGAAGGGTAAAAATAGCGAAGATCGCTAATAAGAAGGGGAGGAGCAGCGCTCACCGTGGGAGAACGCCCGCTGGCGGTGACCTAGAAGCTGCGATAGGTGTCACCGACGACGATAGCAGCTCGCGGCCTGCAACTGGACGTCTGGACCCACTTGTAACAAGAGGCGGGAGCCTGAATAAACGGCGAGGAGAGGGGCGGTGCCGACGAGGACGGGGACGGGCGCTTGCTAGGGTTTGGCCGCGGTGGGGTTCCCGTGCTGGCCTGTCTGGGACGGGGCGAAGTCGAGGCGTCGCGCCTGGCGGAGGGCCCCCCGCAGCGAGACGCGCGGCCGGTGGTGGTGGGGGCGTCGAAGAGGGCCGGAGCTAGGGGCGTGTCGGAGTTCGTTGTGGCTGCACATAGGGTTTGGGGAGGATTCGATGGGTCTGATCTGAGAGAGAGAGAGAGAGAGAGGAGGCGACGCGTGTTCTTGGCGGCGCGCTTGTCGAGCCTGAGGGCCAAGCGAAGAAGGCGGCGGCGGCGAGAGAGATGGGGAAGACGAGGAGATAGATGGAGGAGACGAGAGAGTGACCGGGGATGAGAGAGTCATTGGGGGGAGGGGGTGGGATGCTCGCGGCGCCGCGGACTTGAGTCCTTGGTAAGCTACGTTGTATATTTTTCGGTCTGTGACCTCTACGTTTAGGATTTGTTTTTTAAATGTATAATTTGTTTTTTAAACATGTACCAACCTCATAACTATAGAATAGCTTTGCGACACAACAATGCATAAGCAGCGTGTTGAAGAGTTCAACTCAAAGGGTCCGGAAAATCTCTAACAATGAAGCTAAAAGGAGTTCTTTTGTTTCTTCATGTGGCATCCCCTTAAAATCAAAACTACTAAAATAATTTTGAGAAACCAAATGATCTCAAATGAAAATTTGATAAACATCAAAGTTGTAGAGGTCACGAAGATCTACAACTTTTATTTTGGTATCTTGTCATTTGACAAAATTTGAACCTTTCAAATTTGAAATTTTAAAAAATAACAAGTTCGAACCAAAATTTGAGACTCAAAATGATTTCATCATAAAAAGTGATGAATACCAAAGTTTTTCAACTCATTAATATCTACAACTTTTATTTTAGTCATCTTGTCATTTAAGAAAATTTGAACCTTTCAAATTTGAAATTTTGAAAAATGACAAGTTCAAACCAAAATTTGTGACCCAAATTGATTTCAACATAAAAAGCGATGAATACCAAAGTTGTTCAACTCATGAATATCTACAACTTTTATTTTGGTCATTTCTTCATTTGACAAATTCTTAGCACATATTGTTCACTAATCTTACACATGTCTCATATAGTTTATAAAACCTTACGAGAGATGTGTCACATTTGTGAACAATGTCATTACAACTTTGTCATATGAAGAAATGACCAATATAAAAGTTGTAGATCTTGATGAGTTATTCAACTTTGGTATTTATCACTTTTTCAGCTGAAATCATTTGGGGAACCAAAATATTGTCTGAATTTGCATTTTTTTGAAATTCAAAATTTAAATTGCTCAAACTTTTCTTATGTATATATTGACAAAACCAACAAAATACATTGATAGAGAATGATTTTAGAAAATTTTAGGAAAAAAATCATCAGATTTGGAGTTAGTATGAGGAAGAAAAACTAGTTACAAAGTTGACCCACAGATTAAAAAAAGAAATCACACTGTTCACTAAGATCATGTAAGGATCATCTAGAACAGTGTGATTTCTCTTTTTAATCTGTGAGTAAACTTTGTAGCTAGTTGTTCTTCCTCATCCTAACTCCAAATGTGATGGTTTTTTTTCCTAAAAATTTCTAAAATCATGCTTCAGCATTTAAGTTTGATCAAACTTGGATGTGACAATGTTTTACACATTTTAAAATTTGAAATTTGAAATTTGACAAGTTCAATCCAAATTTTCAAACCATAAATGATTTCATATGCAAAAGTGATGAATACAAAAGTTGTTCAACTCATCAAGATCTACAACTTTTATTTTGGTCATCTTGTCATTTGACAAAATTTGAACCTTTCAAATTTGAAATTTTAAAAAATGACAAGTTCGAACCAAAATTTGAGACCCAAAATGATTTCAACATAAAAAGTGATGAATACTAAAGTTGTTCAACTCATTAATATCTACAACTTTTATTTTAGTCATCTTGTCATTTGACAAAATTTCAACCTTTCAAATTGGAATTTTTGAAAAACAACAAGTTCGAACCAAAATTTGAGACCCAAAATGATTTCAACATAAAAAGTGATGAATACTAAAGTTGTTCAACTCATTAATATCTACAACTTTTATTTTAGTCATCTTGTCATTTGACAAAATTTGAACCTTTCAAATTAGAATTTTTGAAAAACAACAAGTTCGAACCAAAATTTGAGACCCAAAATGATTTCAACATAAAAAGTGATGAATACCAAAGTTCAACTCATTAATATCTACAACTTTTATTTTAGTCATCTTGTCATTTGACAAAATTTGAACCTTTCAAATTTGAAATTTTGAAAAATGACAAGTTCGAACCAAAATTTGAGACCCAAATTGATTTCAACATAAAAAGCAATGAATACCAAAGTTGTTCAACTCATGAATATCTACAACTTTTATTTTGGTTATTTCTTCATTTGACAAATTCTTAGCACATATTGTTCACTAATCTTACACATGTCTCATATAGTTTATAAAACCTTACGAGAGATGTGTCACATTTGTGAACAATGTCGTTACCATGTTATACGTTTAGAGAATGATTTTAGAAATTTTTAGAAAATTGATAGAGAATCATTTTAGAAAATTTTAGGAAAAAAATCATCAATTATCATGTTATACGTTTACAAATAGAAAAACATGCATGCCTTTATCACAAAACGGCGAGTGCTCCAGTGGTAACGCACCAACATGTCTAACAGCAGGTCATGGGTTCGAATCTCCCTGTGTGCGCTATTTTTTGGCAAAAAAAGGGAGGTGGAAGGATGCAGGATCAGCTAGACCGTGTGGGCCACGCTGCCCCACTTGTTCGCCGCCACATCCTCAGGCTGAGACCCGCTGGTGGGACCGCATCGCCACGTCTTCGAGGTTGGGACCCAATGCTGGGACCACATCGCCACGTCCTCGAGGTGGGACCTGCTAGTGGGACCACGGCGCCACGTCCTCGAGGTGGTACACGAGCCAAACGATCTATGACGATTTAGTTTTGTTGTTTTATGACGATTCTTTTGTTTTCGTCATTATTCTTCGTGCCAAAGCTCCGTCACTTGTTACTTATGACGAAGCTGGAAATTTCTTCATACAAAGCGCTTGTTCTGTGATGAAATTTGTAAGCATCACGACTGAATCGTCATTGATGAACACATTTCTAGTAGTGCGCCCAGCCACCATGGCCGCCGTAGAGCTAGCTCTAGCGAGTCTTTGAGCCAACCTAGGGTATCGATCGATGTGGATTGAGTTGGGGAACACATTGGTGGTGACGCTACCACCGGTGACCTCACCGCCAGCGAGCTTCTCAACGGTCAACCACCGCCTCTGCCTTGGCCTCGCTAACGCGTGGGGCAAGGTTGACTACGGTACCCACTGTCAGCCAATGTGGGTGTATAAACCGGGTGAACCTAACTATAGCGCCCGAGTAAATTTGATTTTCTTTATTTATTTCATAGATTTTGTTGCTAACTTGCAAAAATTATATCTAGAGCTAGGGGTATCCAAATGGGGTGAACCAAATTTTTTTGGATTCATATTGAAGTGTACTATTTGATAAAAATATTAAATCTACTATTTAGAGTATTTTTCTGAGAGAATCAAATTCAGCAAGATAAGTGCTTTTAAAATAGTTTCTATCTTGTAAATTGCATAACTTGAGCTAGGAAGGTGATAAAATTATGATTCCAATTTTTCTGGTATTGTGTTGACATGCTCTAGCTAGGAAGAATATTAAACCTATAGTAAGCATAATTGAAATATGGTCCTACTTAATCTTAATGAAATGCTAGTTTCTAGTGGAAATAAATGGGGTAAAACTACATAACATATGATCATGCAAATTTTTACACAGTATTCTCATGCTAGGAGAAAAGTAAGAAAAATATTAAATCTATTGTTTGGCACTTTTTACTATGCTAAACTATTTTTGCTAAAATAAGCATATGTAAAATGTCATTTTTGTAGAGGTAGCTATACTTTTCCAACTAGCATGAAATTTGTATAGTAGACTACTGTAATTTTCTCAAAATTTATTGAGCAATGAAAATATTTATCCTTTAAATCACCTTATTATCTAAGGAAATTAATAAATGAATATAAATAAATTAGTTAGTCTTAACCATGATGTTTTCTGTGGTGTGTGTGATGCATATAATCTGTTGATACTGTTAGTGAGGCTTAGAAGTATTTTTTATAGGCAGCTATTTAATTATTGCCTTATAATTCAGCTAGATGGCTGTATGTATAGTTTCTGTTGTGATGATGATTTCATGATGATAATGATCTTTTCTATAAAGATAGTTAATAACAAAGTTGTAGATAACTCACTTATATACCTGGTATTAAATTTTCATAGTCATAGGTCTTATGGTTTAAGAATTATGGCTGTTAGAAGTCTACTGTCAGAAATGCTTACTCTCTGGATAAATCTGAAAGATTGAATTTTTTGACCTAGATAACTGTTGAATCACATTAAGATGATTAAAAAAAGTTGTAGGCAATTTCATAAGATTTCCAGAATATCCACAACTATATTATTTTGATGTGTATAACTCTAGTTATGGTCAAAACAAGTGGTTGATGTCTTGTAGTCCAGAAAATGATTTACATAAGTGTTTGTTTAAGTTACTAGAGAAGAGATATGCACCTACTCAGTAAAAGAAAATGTAACTTGTTATCACCGTAATGCAATGCTACTGAGAACACTTATGAGGATGCATTCATCACATCATATCATATTATACATGTCATTATATATGCATTTGTGATATCTTATTTCATGCTCATGCATATAGGATCATTCGAGGGGATCACTCTATTGGAATTCAACAAAGAAGAAGAGGAACAATAGGAGGCACCTCAGGCTATAGCTCTAGAAGGAGAGGAGCAAACTCTTGAAGACTTACCCGAGTGCCTAGACCATAGGCCAACTTCTTTTATCAAAGGCAAGCCCTAGAGCATTCTAAGTCTCCCATATTTTACCAAATATCACTTGAGTCCTTTATGTTTGATGCATTAGGTTATTAGAGTTGAATTGAAAACACTTGATGCATAGAACTACCTTATCCAGATAAATATACCTTTAACCATGTGTAGGTCTAGGATTGAATATATGCTTAGCCATTCTTAGACCGATAGAAGTCAGGTGATTTCCTATCACCTACGAGATATAGGTGGATATTGGAGCATGGTTGGCTATATTTGCTATCATGGAAAAGAACCATGAGGTAATGTAACTGGAGGCCGAGCAGAGTCTATGCGTACATTGACTCATGTGATTCCGTCTATGCCGATTAAGGACCGTACCATTATTGGCCCTTCTATCGAGATTGAACGCATGCCTCTCACTTAGCTGGCCAGATAACTCATTCTGACCATGAAGGCGAGTAGCTCAACTTAGGCCAGGCCCCGTTCTATAAAAGTGCACACTCTGGATGGTAGTAAGGATGTGCGAGGAGCCAGACGTAAGCCCAAGGGCAAGCCGGGCCTAAACGTCCTGGCAGTTGGTCGTCCCTGATTATGCGGCATTGGTCGAACCTATGAAATGTGAACCTGAGTTGTACCAAAGGTAACCTAAGTTGACCGTTGATTTGGTCTGCTTGGGTTTGTGCTAAGAATAAATTCTCAGCTGGTTGAAATCGATTCAAATCACCATCTCTCCCAGACAGTGAGAAACTTGGCAAGTCCCAACATCATAGTAACTAAATTATGGAATGATGGGTATGATGAACATGGAATTATTACACCGGATATGGTTACTATTGCTATGCTACTAAATGATATACCACATGTTTGGCACAGGTTAGTAGCTAATCTAGAGATTAATAGCTATAATTAACTTGATGACCGAATTATATAACTGTATAGTTGAATTAGTTGCTTTCTATGCAAAATGTTGTCAAGCTAGCTCCAATTATACAGCCTTGCATAATCCCTGGAGTCACTTTATTTTTGGTTTATGACGGGTAAGTCTAGCTGAGTACCTTCTTGTACTTAGGGTTTATTTCCCATTGTTGCAGATAGTACGATGTATCATGGCTACCGTAAGAACTGCTTCTGTCCTACCATAGACGAGTAGTAGGGCCCTGGGCAAGGCATCTCTTGTTAATCCCTCTCTTATGCTTTTGTGGGATTGTGATCATGAGCTGGTACCATATTTGAATAATGATGACAGATGATGGTTTCAAACTCTATTTGCTTCCGCTGCTACTTTATTTGTACTTGGTTTGTAATAACTTTTAATCATACTCTGATGTATGAAGTTGTAATTGTGAACTTTATGTAACATGTGCCATGTATGTTGAATCATGTACGATCTTGATTGTATGTTGGTTGAATCGAGACCCTTCGTGGTACTCGATGGACTACTGGGTTTATATGGGCTCAAGTATGATAGTGTGATCGCTTGCGGGCTGCTATTGTTCTTGTGCCCTTATAAATTGGACGGTTCTGCTACAGTGAGAGGCATGCGTTCAATCTCGACAAAAGTGCCAACAATGGTATGGTTTTTAATTGACACTGACGGAATCACATGAGTCAACCTACGTATAGACTCCACCTGGCCTCTAGTTACATTATCCTATGGTTCTTTTCCACGATTGCAAATATAGCCAACCGTGCTCCGGTATCCACCTATATCTCGTAGGTGACAGAAAATCACCCGACTTCTATCGGTCTAAGCATGGCTAAGCATATATTTGATCCTGGGCCTACACAGGGTTAAGGTATATGTGTCTGGACAAGGTAGTTCTATGCATCAAGTGTTTCCAATCAACTCTTATAACCTAATGCATCAAACATAAAAGGACTCAAGTGATATTTTATAAAGCATGGGAGGCTTAAAATGTTTTGGGATTTGCCTTTGATAAAAGAAGTTGGCCTGTGGTCTAGGCACTCAGGTAAATCTTCAAGAGTTTGCTCCTCTCCTTTTGGATCTATGGCCTGAGGTGCCTCCTGTTGTTCCTCCGGCTCTTCTTTGAACTCCAACAGAGTTATCCCTTCGGATGATCCTATATGCATGAGCACGGAATAAGATATCATGGATGCATATATAATGTAATGTATAATATGATATGATGTAATGAATGCATCCCCATAAGTGTTCTCAGCAGCCTTGCATTAAGGTGATAACAAAATAAATTTTCTTTTACCGAGTAGGTGTATATCTCTTCCCTAGTAATTAATTAAACACTTATGTAAGACATTTTCTAGACTATAAGACAACAGCCACAAGTTTTGACCATAACTAGAGTTATATATATCTAAATGATATGGTTATAGACTTTCTGGAAAGATTATAAAATTTCCTACAACTTTCTTTTAATCATCTTAAGGTAATTCAGCAGTTATTTAGGTCAAACAATTCAATCTTTCAAATCTATCCAGAGAGCAAGCATTTCTGACAGTAGATTCGAACAGCTATAATTCTTAAACCATTAGGCCTATGACTATGAAAATTTAGCATAGGGTAGATAAGTTAGTTATCTACAATGTTGTTATTAACAAGTTTTATAGAAAAGACCATTATCATCATGAAATTATCACCACAACAGAAATTATACATGCAGCCATGTAGTTGAATTATAAAGCAATAATTAACTAGTTGCATACAACCAATTACTTTTAAGCCTAAATAATAACATCAACAGATCATATGAATCACAAGCACCATAGAAAACATCATGGTTAAACATAACTAATTTATTTATATTCATTTATTAATTTCCTTAAATAATAAGGTGATTGAAAGGATAAATATTTTCACTACTCAATAAATTCTGAGAAAATTACATTAGCCTAAAACTAACCCCAATAGTCTACTATACAAATTTCATGCTATTTAGATAAGTATAGCCACCTCTAATAAAATGACAAATTACATATGCTTTTTTTAGCAAAAATAGTTTCGCCCAGTGAAAAGTGTCAAGCAATATATTTAATATTTTTCTTACTTTCCTCCTAACATAGGAATACCGTGTAAAAATTTGCATGATCATATGTTATGTATTTTTACCCCATTTAATTTCACTAGAAACTAATAATTAATCAAGATTAAATAGGAAGACCATATTTCAAATATGCCTACTATAGGTTCAGTATTTTTCCTAGCTAGAGCATGTTAACACAACACCAGCAAAATTGGAATCACAATTTTATCACCTTCCTAGCTCAAGTTATGCATTTTACAAGATATAAACTATTTTAAAAGCACTTATATTTCTCAATTTAATTATCCTAGAAAATACCCTAAGAAGTAGATTTCATATTTTTATCAAATAGTATACTTCATGATGAATCTAACAAAATTTGGTTCACCCCATTTGGATACTCCTAGCTCCAGATATAAATTTTTGAAGCTTGTAACAAAATCTGTGAAAAATAAATAAAGAAAATTAAATTTCCAACCGGGCGCTATAGCTAGGTGCACCCGGTCTATACACCCACGGTGGCTGATAGTGGGGGCCCACGGTCAACTCGGCCCCACGTGCTAGTGAGACAAAGCAGAGCACCAGCTTGACCGGCGAAAAGCTAGCTCAACGACGGCCACGGTGGACGGCGGTGCTGCACGGCAGCACACCAGCCATCTCTGGCCACGGCAAGCTCAGATGGGTTTGGCTACACTTCTATTGGGATCTAGCGAAGACCTAGGGTTGGGTTAGGGCGACGGTGAAGCTTGGCCGCGTGCATGACATGGCGGTGGCGAGAGCGCAGTGGTGAGCAACCGTGTTCCAGCACCGACACACCGGCATTGGCTCGACTGCCAGTGGCGTGAGCTAGATGTGACCCTATGCTAACCTTAACAAGAGAAAGGCTTGAGCAAGACTGCTCGATGGAGCACGGCCATGGCGAGCGCAAGCTCGGTGGTTCTCCGGTGATGGCCGTGGCAACAGCGATG
Organism: Miscanthus floridulus; assembly: GCF_019320115.1. Classification (NCBI taxonomy): domain Eukaryota; kingdom Viridiplantae; phylum Streptophyta; class Magnoliopsida; order Poales; family Poaceae; genus Miscanthus; species Miscanthus floridulus. The sequence continues at coordinate 76,576,934 of NC_089588.1, forward strand.
CGAACTGCGACCTCACCTGAGCTCGGATGGCCGTAAGAGTGAGTCGGCTAGGTGGAGCAGGGTGCGGTGGAGCTGTGGGTGCGAGGAATCGAACAATAGCATGATGGCGGTGGCATGCAAGCTCGGTGGAGCTTAGCAGTAATGATGGCGGCGCTGCGGTTTCGCTCGGGTGTGACGAGAGTGAGAGAGAGGTAGAGCGAGGCTATTGATAGCGAGTAATGAGGGAGGGCGCATCGCTGCCATTTTGCTGCCAGCTCTAGCCTAACACGTGGGCCCGATGTGTGTGCGCGGCACTGGTTTAGACACCACTGAACCCGACTAATGAAGCAAGTTCAAGCGATCAAAGCTCCTAATCCATGGCGAGTTGGTGAAAACTTCATTAATACAAAGTGTAGAGCTACACAAGTACTACAAGATTGATTAAAGGAGTTTTGTCTAAATCATGATGGTTTTCAAACTACAAAGCTCTAAAGTGGGCTACATTGAAACTAAAATCAGCATTCTACACAGAAAAATTTTAAGTCACAAAACATCATTTTGTTAATACTTGTGATCTTTGTTTGACCATGTTAGACACTGATTTAGCTCATGACCCTTAAATAAAGTTTGTTACCCACGACAAGAACTACAACTTTTATTTAGGTCACACAACCATGCAAGGTCTCTAAACTACTGTTCAACTTTAGTCAACCTAGCATCATGAAAATGGCATTTCAAAGTAAACCAACACTTAGAAGCAAAATTGGCTTAAGTCATAAATATAAACATTGTTCCAAATATCATTCTAGATGTGTCTAAGGTATTTTGGTGACCTCACAACTATCTCATACATTGGTCACATATGATCACAAGCATAATTAAGTATATGACAACGTCACATGTGATAAAGAGAAGGTGAATGAAATGAAACTTCATATGCTCATGCTCATGAATAATTGGATGACACTTGTGCTCATGAAATGCAAATGCCAAATGCAATGCTTAACACTAGGGTGTTATAGGCTACAAAACCATCGCTGGAGAAACATCGATGGGGATGCACCCTGAGCTCCTCAGACCATGGATCAAAGCTCATCGTCGATGGTCACCAAGGGAAGCTCAAACTCAATCCACTCTCCATCCTGCTGCAACACCCACAACCATCACTACATCCTTGACATAGAACTGCTAGCACCATTGCCTCTCCAAGTCGACGAGACGCCAGCCGGCGCAGACTCCTATACAGGAGCTGATGAAGCCAGACTCCACCTCCACACAATCGTCAATGACACCAGAGCAGAACACCATCAATACGGAGAAGAGCACATAAGGACCTTATTCCATGGAGATGCTGACACCACCGCCACATCACCACCTCCTGGACACTACCCTAACAAACACAGGCACCATCTAAAATGATCCCGATTATCCATGAAGGGAAAATCCACAAATACGAATGATAATGTGATAGTCTAGGAGATCAAGCCATCACATTATCAAATAACAGTTGATACCACAGTTCATACATCGTAGAATTACAAGATTACAAGGCATTACAACACTTAGCAACACACCTAGGTACATCATTATTCTAGCGGAAATGCACACAGATCTTCATCATAGTAGACGTAGCGCATCGGCGGGTGAAGGCTCCCCCTTCACGGGCAATCGTCAGAGTCGGTGTAGAATGTCAATGGGTGTAGACTTCATCTCCTTAACCAAACTTGAGCGTAGGAACGAAACCATATAATCCTTCTAACTTCCGTTGTCATTGTCGTAGATGACATCCAAAACCTTCCAAATATCTTTCAGTATGATTTGTATTGGCCACTGGCTCCCCCCTATGCTTTGCGTATGCTTTGTGGTAAGTGAAATGCAAGGGTAGAGCAAAATGCCTATATATGGCTATTGGTTTCCTATGCAAGTTCATTAATATTTTATAATAGTTCATCAAGTTTTAACCCATCTCATCCACACGTTCACCCATCCCATGACACACACCTCACCACACTCTCACTCTCTAGGCGGCAAGGACATCTTTCTCTCACAAATATAATGCATAGTAGAAGCAAGTTGTAAGTAGTAAGCGAGCATCTATCCTATCAGTGGGTGTGTAGGGGAAAAGGTTGTGTCAAGGTAATGGTTTTCAAGCAATTCTACCATGCAATCTGTCATAGATCATTTGCATAAAAGTAAAGCACTAGCAGCTACATTGTTGCATGTCTAATAGGATTCTACGAGGTTGGGTGGAACATTGCACCTGTTCACTAGTCATCTCTAAGATCCTCAATCCTTAATGTACTCATAGCCATTCTCCTCCAAGTCTTGATGTCATTCGCGTATCCTTCCTTCAATGGGTCCTGGTCCAATCAATGCTATCCTCGATGCAACTACCTTGATAGAGCGATAAACAAGGCAATAAACAATCAATACTCTAAAAAGGCGACAAACATGGAAAAGCGAAGAACACCAAAAGAACATCAAAAGAAAAGGGTTAGCCCTCACGATGGATGTCTGATCTTTGGGCTGAAAAGAGGCAGAAGTGGTTACTTGCTAAGCACAAGCTTAAGTCACAGCCTAGCCAGTACTTCCTGGGCCGATCGTGTCGACCTATAAGGCTTCAAGAATAATGGCCTAGACTCTAGCTCATCTTAAGCAATCACCATAGCTCATGGTCTTTTGATCCAGGCGTCATGGAGGTTGACTAGAATCAAAAAGATTGCAAGCAAGAGAGGTAGAGAAAGTTCTGGTCTCTCTCTCAATCTAGACGCCATTATAATCGACGGGAATCAAAGAGAAGGTGGAATAGGAGAAAGGAGAGGAGTAGTGGTTGGCTTTTTCAAATCCTCGCACCACGGCAAAAGGACGTGGCATCAGAAGGAGCGACACACAAGAGAACACAAATGCCCAAATCCACTCATAGGGTACCCTGACCCACGTGCACTAAATGGCACCAAGACACCCCTAGGGTCTTAGCGGTGTGGTTGTCACCACGGGAACCTAATGAGCGCTAAGGCCTAAAATAGGTACAAGCATACAAGGGCCTTAAGCATGAAAGAGCCAAAAGAGAGGGGGCGAATAGAGAAGAATGGTCTCTGCATTCTCTCGACCAACACGTCATGGAAATGGATGGAGGTTGCAAGAATAGAGACACAAATCCCACGGTCTATCGACCAACAACAACTCGGAGGGCACCATGACCTATGTGTAACTAGATCGACACTTTGCTATTCCTAGAGTTCATAGCGATGCGGTTGTCATCACAAGAACTAAAGAAATGCTATGGTCAATGTGGCACAAGCATACGAGATGGCTAGGAAGAACAAAAGAGCAAAGGGGAAACTAAAGAGCAAAAGGGGTAGAGCCCGATGGTCATGGCGAGGCAACTCGTGGCCATGAGCTTTACCCACACGAGTTGGCTTCCATAGTTCCGCGATTGTTGGCCCCTAATTCATATCCCACTAGACTAGGTCACGAAGGGCTCAAAATGTGCGAATAAGAACCTCATTGGTATCGACATCGAGTCCATAATGGCCACATCCTAGGGACAAAGATAGGAGCTAACGATCATAGTACTATAGAGTCAACTAAAGGCAAGGCATTGAATTATGCTTGGCATCACGGCCATGGCGGGATGAATCCACGACCAAAACATTCAAATGAGGTACACTCCCTCAACTGGCTCGAAGGCTTGGTCCATAGGCAACAATGCAAACACACAAAGAACCAACAACTCAACAACACGACATGGAGTAGCACATATCCATAGCAACAAGAGATAGACCGACATGAAGGCATGGCATAGGCATAGATATAAATAGATCAAGTATGAACAAGTATCAAGTGTGTGAAAGAGCAAGGAAATGAAAGACAAGGGCTTTGCCGATGTCGAGGATGGCGTCGATTAGGTTTCGAAGGAACGACATTGCTATTAGATGAAGGACTATTGTGGGCTTGGCAAAGGTGCAAGCTTGGAGTAGCTATGAACTAGTAGGGACAAAGATTGTCACTGGCATGGCTACTACTAGGTTCACGGTGCACTGCAGCGGTGTCCCGAGTATGGCTTTCGGTGGCAGCGGCAGTGCCCAGTGGGTCCAGTAGTGAGGAAGGAGACTGGCGAGGTAGGCAGTGACATCTAGCTTTGGCGGACACCACAGCAGGGTTGGTGGCCTTCTTGCAATGGTGAAAGGTCATGGTACAAGGGCCGACTATCAAACATGAATGGTTATAGGGAGGAAAAAAGGCAAGGCTTGGGTTTTGGGAGCTCACCAGTGATAGAGATGGAGCTCTGGCGAGATGCTGTTGCAACTCGACAAGGTGGAGTCGCATGGTGATGATAGACACAGAGGCAAGTGATGTGGCTTCCATTGAGGCACAAATAGAGGAGGGGGAGGTGTGCCTTCCCTGTGGCAATGAAGAATGGAGGCAGAGGCTGGTCTTAGTTATGAAGGGTGATGAGGAAGGGAAAAGGAAGGAGCTTTGGCTGCTGGTGGCTCACCAACAATGGAAGAGCTCTGACAAGGTGGTGCTAGCCATGGTGGTTGGAATTGCATAGGCTGAGGATGGCACTGCTCCTAGTTGCAGTCCTCCGAGTCCTCCCATAGTGAGTTAAGGTAGAGGGCGGGGCACGGCGTTGATGACGGTGTGGTGGAGCAGAGGAGGTCGACGATGTGGCTCCAGTAGGCACCGGTCGTAGGGCGGAGGCACTCGTTTGGCGGTGGAAGGAGCTCATGGTGGCTCTACTACTCGGTGAAGGAGAAGAGGGTGGTGGTGGCTCGTGGTGGCTTGGCTATGACATCATGGTCACGCTTTGTTGCTTGGCATCGACTTTGGGAGCGAATGCCATGGCGAGGGCGAACTCAGAGGCAGAGGAGTCACAGCTCTGGTGTGGTTCCGGTGAGGAAGAAGAGGTGGACATGGTGGCGGATCTTTAGCTCGGCGTGTCCATAGAGGACGATGTCGTGGCTGAAGGTGGAAGAAGAGAGGCGACGGCTTAGAGGGAGCTCGAGGGAGTGGGCGGTGGCTACGGTATTTGTAGGCGCCACATCTAGGGTTCGAGGGGGAGCCAGTGTTCTCCGGAGGCCATGCTTGTGATAGGACGCATGGCAACTGATCTGAGCACTGGCACAGATGCCAAGGCATGGGGCTTAGCTTCACACCGAGCGGGTGGTGGCAGCATAGCTCCTAGGAGCATCGGGGTCACGAGCGGGTCATGCCTAGGGTTTCCACACCTTTGAGTGGTGGCTCGGGCCTGTGGGGGCCGGCGATCAGGCCCGGGAGGGCCATGGAGGGGCCTGTAGGGGCTGAGCGGGAGTTAGGCCATGTGAGGTGGGCCAGAGGGAGGCAAACTAAGCCTACGGGAGGACAAGGCCGAGGCCCGAATGGCGGTTGGCTTGGGCCAAAAGCGCGAGCGGGTCAAGAGGAGGTGCTAGGCTATGGGAAAGATGAGGGAGAGAATGGTGGGCTGGTTGGTCTAGATGAGTAGGAGAGAGGAAAAAAGGATTTTCCTTTTATAAATTATGAATTTGAGAGAGATTCAAAAGGGATTTGAGAAGGATTTCAAAAGAGAATTGAGAGGGAAATTTGTAACACCCTAAAATTTGTATAATTTTAAATAGGAGAAAATGATTTAATTATTGTTTACACCAAAATTTGGAAGGTGTCTCGCGGAGACTTAAAAAGCTCCTAAGATCATGTCATCAAGGAAGCAATTATATGCAGATTGAAATTAGCTAGTTCGAATGCAGCAACAGGATCGGCTTTCTTCAGGCAGCGATGGCAGATAATGACAAAGGCTACGATCGGCGCCAGGACGAAACATGATGGACTCTACAAAAAGGGAAAGATTAGAGTCCAAGTTATCTTAAATTAGGAATGTTTTATTTTATGTCGAAAAATTGTAACGCATCATGTTCGAGTAGGATTCATGTTTGGACTCCAGGTATAAATACCAAGCCCCGGCTATTGTAAAAAGAACAACAATCAATCCAATACACAAGTTATTTACTTTTTTGGCTCCGACCATCCCTTAGGAGTAGGAGTAGAGTAGATCTTAGCAAGTTCTTCAGCAAGTATGGCTGCATCGATCCGGTTGACCTTCACTGCTTGTTGTAAGTATCGTCATGGCTTATACATCTGTTGTACGGCTGCATCGATCCGGTCGACCTTCACTATGACTCTGGTATAAGTTAGTTATCGACTCTTGCCTAGTTCAAGTATGGCTACATCGATCTGGTCGACCCCCACTGCATGAACTAGATCAAGGTCAAATTATCGGCTCTTTCTTAGAGTGGCAGTCTTTGGAAGATTCATTAAGTTACCGATATTGCGATTGCTTTCATTATTTATCTAATTGCAGCAATATCACTCTGCTTGATTGAGATTGATCTAGATCGGCCTTATATCTTATTTAGCCCATCATTTGTTAATCTGAAACTGATCTAATCTATACCTTAAATGATGAGTTATGTTTTATCGGCTGTTTTACTGCAATCTTGATCGTGCATAGCGTGCGGTTAAAGCATGTTGCGTCTTGCGTTGATTTATTGGCTAGCGAGAACCATTCCATGGCCTATTAACATGTCCTATGTGATTCTGCCTCACACCCCACTATTAGCACCGTGGAGTGGGGATCGTTATTTGATAGATCTATTCCTGATAAGGCATGACTTTAACTGTGAGCTATACCTGAATTGGCTGTTTTAGCCGATATCGAGTACTTTCACGAACAGTTCGCATCATGAGACCGTTGAAGTAAAGATAGGTTGAAAGATATGTTAGCCCCATGATCTTATTATTTTATTATGGCCTGCATGATTCTGCCTCATGCCCCACTGATATTAGTAATGAGTTAGGGTCATCGAGTCTATTGTTATTTCTACGGCCAGCATGATTTTGCCTCATGCCCCACTGGTAATAGTGATAGATGAGATCTAACATGTTCATTAGATTTATCTTTATTAAACGGTTGAATGATGTTGAATTGTTTCTTTATATAAAAGGAGTTAGGTTGCTTGTAATCATTGGCTTAGCATAACCCAATCATTGTTGACATCTTATTACCATTGATTAATATTTGCTCAAATAACGACATTTATCTTGAATGATAACTGATTCTTCTTATATAACCCAATGAGCTTTAACCGATTTATTCTCATGAATATGCTTGAATCGGCTATTTAGTCGATCTCCTCTCATATTGGCTCTCAGAGCCGTACATTCAGGACTGTTTGGCAACACCGGCAAGTTCTGCCCTTAATTACTAATAAACTTTCTCTCCTTATCAATTAAAGGGTCAAATTGACTGGCACATCTTAGGAGGAGTGCGCAGGATCAACCATCCCTGCGCTGAAGCTAGGTAGATCTACAGCTCTATCGAGCAGACCCTTCTGGCTTGTTGTGTGTGTCCTCGGTACGAAACAAAAATTCTGTGTCGACACATGTTTCTGGCATGCCCGGTGGGACCCCACAATCATCATGGCGGTTCACAACAACGATGACATCCTTATGCTGCATTATGAAGATCTACCTGATGGGGATAAGGGTATCATCAGCAAAGCTATAGAAGAGTTTCAGAACAAGTGTTTGTTGTCCTACACCAAAACACGTGACAACACAATTGTTCAGAAATTTCTACTACCAAGAGTTCTGTTACACGGGCAGACAGACACAACTGAAGTTGAAGACAGGCGTTTCTTTAAGGAAGTTGTAGACAAATCTATTCATGATGCCATGTCAAGCCATAACGAAGCTTTTGTGGACATATTCCATAATGCCATGAGAGAGGCGATTCATAGGTTTCTAGTTGGTCAAGGTGGGATGGCTTATTACAACATTCCAGATCCATCGACCCAAGGGACCAATCAAGTCGATACCAACCATCAAGAAGCAGCACCAGCTAGTAGTGGTGATGCCCTGATAGTTCTGGGTTCATCTGAACAAACTCAAGGAACTACTGCAAATCAGACACAGTACAATCCTAGACCATTAGTACAGCATGTGCAACAGCCGACGGGGCAAAGTCAGAACCAGGTGATCAATTTTGGCACATCAGGCCACATACCACCGTCAGCTCAAAAAATAGCACCATCAATTCAAAGGATCCATAGAGATATAGATCCTTATGTCTATAACCAGAGACTTCAAACAGCAAGCCAGCAAAGAGCCCAGCAGATTGAGATTCCACAAGGGTATCACTATGGCACAGATTATAACACCCTCCACATGATGCCAAATCTTGGATATCAAGGCACGTAGGGTTTCAATCCACAGATGGGTCAGTAGGTGCAGAGGAATCCAAATCTGCAAGCTGATGAATTATTGCTGAGGGTGACCAAGATGATGAAGAATCAGTTTGATCTAAAGCCAAAAGGGCTGACCTTTTCATACAAACATCCATATCTAGAATGGTATGATTTGATTGCTCTTCCAACAAATTATAGGCTCCCAGAATTCACTAAGTTCACTGGCCAAGACAGTACAAGCACGATAGAACATATCAGTCGGTATGTTACACAATTGGGCAAAGCATCAGTTGAGGATGCCCATCGAGTTCATTTCTTCTCTCTGTCCTTATCAGGGCCAGCCTTCACTTGGTTTTCATCATTGTCGGTCAATTCCATTGCCAATTGGGTTGACCTGGAAAAGAAGTTTCATACATATTTTTACACTAGGACTGGAGAAAAGAAGATTACCGATCTGACAACTATAAGATAGAAGACTATTGAATCGAGCACTGAATTTCTTCAGAGGTTCTGAGAAACCAGAAACTTGTGCTTCTCCTTAAACTTGGCCAATGATCAATTAGCTGCTTTAGCTATTCAAGGAATGCTGCCGATGTGAAAAGAAAAGCTGCTGGGACAAGAATTTGACAACTTGGGACAATTGGCTCAATGAGTAGCAGCACTCAATAGCCAATTCCAGAGTATGCGCAGAGATACCTAGTTCTAGAAAAGTACCACAGTAGCCAAAGCTTATGACCCATACTCAGTCGATGACGACTATGAAGATGAAGAAGAAGAGGTTGTTGTGGCTGAATGGAATTGGGGTAAGAAGACAGTGATGGTGCCAAATCCTTGGGGAAGAGGAGTCGAGGAGAGCTATGACTTTGTTATTACTAAATCAGATAAGCTCTTTGATTTCTTGCTTGAGAAAGGGCAGATCAAGTTGCCCGATGGTCATGTCATGTTGCCCCTGATCAGTTGAAGAATAAGAAGTTCTGCAAGTTCTGTAATGCTACTTCTCATTTCACTAATGAATGCATAATTTTCTGGCAGCGTATACAGAGAGCCATTCAGCGGGGGAGGCTAAAATTTGATACGCCTTGGAAAATAAAAGTTGATGATAATACTTTCCTAGGAGATCAAAACATGGTTGATGTTGGGCTGTTCAAGGGAAAAACTAAGGTCCTAACATCAACCAAATAAAAAAAAGCTGGAACATTCAATCCCAAAATGCAAATATCGGCTGACGAGTACAGAGAGATTAGAAGACGTCATGTCGAGCAAAAGAGCCGAGACGAGCAGAGGGAGACGTCAAAAGTAGAGATGCTAAAGCCACGGGTTACATCTTGGATTCTATTGAATAAATGGTAGCGGCAAAAGGAAAAGGATTATCAGTGTTGGTTAAAAGATCAAGCATACCAACATCAACTAAAACAAGAGAGATATGAAAGGGAACAAGCTGAATTACATTGGAATTGTCCTTTCTTCAGACATTGCTAGAATAAAGGTTTGAAGTTGCCTACCAAACATGACTGTCTAGAATGCAGCAATCAATATCGGGAGTATAGGCAGTCTCAAACTAACCACCAGTCTATCCATGCTCAAGATGCATATCATCATAATAACATGGATCAACGCTTAAAAAATAAAAGTGTTCATGATCGGCTTGGAAAAAGAGTCGTTGATCAGGACTAGGCTAATCATGAAGAGGAAGGCACTGAAAGAAGATATATGTGGCAGGAAGGCCAGTGGTGCCCAGGAGGTTTAAAAAGAAGCCAGAAGAGAAGAATGCAATGCCTAAGGAATAAAGAGATGGAACAGGGTCAGGCATCTGGTAAAACTCAAGTGTGGCGTACTAAGCAAATAGCCGATAGGAAGCAACCATCGGCTAATATCCAAATGGCTTTTATGTTGCCATTGGAATTCAGAGCTCCAATAGATCAAGAAGTTTATTCGAATTTTAATGAATCAGAGTATGAGGAGATAGTTGCCAAGTTAATGGTTGTACAACAAGCAATATTTGACAAACCAGTCAAACATCGGCACTTAAAAGCTTTATATATGAAAGGTCTTGTCGATGGGAAGCTGATGAACAAGATATTGGTAGATGGAGGTGCTTCTATCAATCTTATGCCTTACACTACTTTTTGTAAACTTGGCAAAGGACTAGAAGATCTGATGGAGACTGACATGATGCTTAAGGATTTTGGGGGTAATACATCTAAGACCCGGGAGGCAATAAATGTCGAACTAACAATCGGGAGCAAGACTCTGCTCACCACGTTCTTTGTCATCTATGGAAAAGGGTCTTATAGTTTGCTCCTCGGTTATGATTGGATTCATGCGAATTGCTGCATACCATCAACCATGCATCAATGTTTGATTCAATGGCATGGAGATGATGTCAAACTGGTTTGCGCTGATGAGTCCGTGAGCATCGCAATAGCCGATCCAGTCTTTTGAGAACTAGGAGACTTCGAATGTTTTTCTAGCAAGTCATGGGAATGAGGCTTTATTAAAATCAGCAATGAAAGCCAACAGCCGATGCAAGCGATCGGCTCTAAGAGTTTGTTTTAGTAGAAAAATCATGGCTTCACATCAGCCATTGGATTAAAGGAAAAATAAGCGTTGAGTCTTGGAGATGGGTTTAGGTCGACGTATGTGAATGCTGAGTCAAAGTGTAAGTGCGATTCAAAGTTAATAGATTTCTTAAAGAAGTTCTATTTCGCTTAATAGGACGCTTGACCTGGGTTGATTGATCATTTGACCTTTGATATGAAAAAGTTCTACGGGGTGTTATCCTAACATTTGATAGCCGATTCGTTCTCGGCTCTAATAGCTGGTACCGGGAGGATATCGCCTCTAGTCCAAAAAATGAAAATCTTCAAAGACAATAAAAGCCGATACGATATGTATCACCTATAGAGCAAAAACAAAAGATAAAAACAGTCATACACAAGGGCATTGCACTAAGGCACATTCATGAAAGAACATGAGTCCTTGTTCATCATATTACCCTAAGTACAAACTAATCAAAGACCTTGTTCACCACATCCTGAGCAGATGTGATGTCTACTATGGCCTCTACTGCCATGGTGAATTCTTCAAGTAGGTCCTCATGCTCCTCAGGGCCATCACTAATTGGGAAACCAGTCTCCATGGCGTGGAGCTCATACCTAGTTTGGACTTGTGCCGCGGTCAGCGCCACCGTCGCACCATGATGAATGTTGTGGAGGGCGATCTCCTGAATGCGGACCGGGACATTTTGGAGATGAACGTCGACAGGGAAACCCCAGTCATTGACAGTATCTACGGCCACATTCGCTGCTAGTTGGAGAGATTCCAACTGTGCTATCAGGGCTGATAATCACAAAAACAAGAAGATGGTTAAGATGAAGATAATGGAAGTCAGAGTAAAAAGCCTTCATAGGGTTCATCTTACCCGCCACCATGGCGTTGGATTTGGCCAGCCGCGCTCGGACGGCGCTGGCCTCATCCTCAGCTATGTTAAGGGTAGCCTGAGAGACCCCGAGGCGAATCTCTAGTTGGCCGTTCTCCCAAGTCACCTCGGAATAGCAATTATGGGCCACCCTCCACTCATGAAGGTAGCACCGGGCGTCGTCGCCATTGTAGGAGTCAAAAGAATCTGACGATGAGGTTGGCATAGAAGATGTGGTGTTAGAAGGCCCACTGGCCCTAGGAAGAGGACGGAGACTATCATTCACAACAAACCTACAGGCGAGTCAGAACTGTTCATCATCATAAACAAGAAGTCATTAATCTCACCTCATGCGTCGGAGACACTAGCTCACTGGCATGTTCTCCTCTAGGATCTCCTCCACCGCTCGCTTGCCTTGGTTGTCTTCGCCAGCCATGAAGGATGATTGGATCTACGAAAGGGAGGAGGAAAACCGCTACAGGATTTCGGCAGGTGGAGAAGAGCAAAGGAACAGTTGCGAGTGGAGATATGTTCGAGGCCGAAACCATCGGCTGGTATTTGAAGACCTGAAGCGAAGAGGCAGATGCCTCAGGACGTGTAAAAGGCAACCGCAATTAATGGAAGGCGAAGCGCCACTTCACTAATGCCGATGGGAGCACGGTGTTGAGCAACTGAAGGCAGGAAATCGAAGGGTTCTCTTAATAAAAGCCATGTTTTCAGACTTGATTGGATTAAAAGTCTGGGATCGGCTGTATCAAATCGGCTCTTTAGCTGAAAAAAGAAGCGTAATTAAATAACAGGAAGCATGATCGATTCCACACAAAATACGCGTTGACATGCAGATCTCAAGTCTAGAACATCATGGGTCGCTCTCAATATTTCTGGTCGAATAGCATCAGCTCCTGCGATCTGTTTGACTTCTTTGGCTGATCTAGGGATGCTCTCGAAGATGTACTTATGATGGCCAAAAGCGAAATAGCCGGTATAGTCACTTAATCGGGAAAAACCTTATCGGATCAAGCGTTGTGCGTTTGGTACATTTTGGAAACACTGAGAGAAGAAGAAGGGTTCGACAGAGCAATCGAAGGGGAATATTTAAAGGAATATTACCCTAACGCTTGGATTAATACTTGACAACCAATTTGCTCAGTTGACAGCTTTAATAGCCGATACCAGAAGGGTATCACTTCTGGTATGAAAATAAACCCATAAGGGTAAAAGCCGGTGCAAGGTGTATCGCCCGTAGGAGCAAAGCAAACATGGACAGAGTGATGCATATAGTATGAAATAGGAAACAAAAGGAAAAATCACTCAAGACAGAGGAATTGTTTGCTAATATCACCTATTACAAACTACGGGCTAGAAAACACTTTGGCTATTATATCATCGGCCTGGGAGATAAAGGTTACAGAGTTGGCGGCGTCGGAGAAATCCTCGACCAAGCGCTCATAATCTCCAGGGTATCCGATGGCTGAAGCTCCATGGGGAAGAAGCCGAAGATCGTGGCCGGAGTGAATTTGCACAGCAGCCAGCACCATGGCAACACCATGACGAACACCATGAAGAGCAACTTCTCTGACACGGTTTGGGATGTCATGCAAGCGAACCATCGAAATGGCACCCCTAGCTTTGACAAATCGCACCACATGGTCCGTAGCTAAACAGAGGCTTTCTAGTTGAACTAATAGATCTAAATGACTTGAAGAAGAGCCTTGGCAAGCCTCTCCCGCACCAGGTTGGCCTCAGGAGGTGATCGGCCTTGAACTATGGCCAGAGCCAACTCCACAATAGAGAGGCAGTCGGCAAGTTTCTCACCGGTCCGGTCAATGGAAGCGATTAGGTCGTCATTATCTCTCGGCCTCCTTAGATAGCAGGGGAGCTGACGACAAATTGGTGCTGAGGATGGCCCCAAAGGCTGAGTAGAGTCAGCCCTCTACTCTAGGACAATGGGAGCATTGCAAGTTGCACACTCTTGACGGTGGATGCGCTCGCATGATGATGCAGATCCAGCGAGGGCCTCCTCAGCAGACCTCTTGCTATTCTCCATGATCTCAAACCTACAGAAAAGCTGAAGCTATACTAAGGATGCAGAAAGTTTGAGACGAAGCAGGTTGTTGTTCGATCCACGGCCGTGGCCCGTATATATATAGCCCAGGAAGGCGAGAAGATAGATTTCCCCGAGGGTGTGAATTTAGAATCGGAAACAGAGGTGAAACGACACTCCAAGAATTTAGGGGATGGATAACGAAGAGATAACAGATTCAAACTTATTGCTTCCCCACATTATGAAATGTCAAAGATTTTACATTAACCAGAGATCAACCTATCAAGGCTTCTTTGGATTGAAGAGAGTTCGGGCCCCCACAAGACCGAAGGTCATCGTGAAACGAATCGACATTGGCCCATTGATAAAATTGTGCCCGAGAAGAGGAAAAATCACCCGCCTAACATGTGCTCAGCCGATTTCTCAATAAATCAAGAAACTATGGGAAAGAAGCATGTGGCTTTCCCGGTGCATGTTTAGTAGAACAAACAAGGGAAAGATGTCCACACATTTTAGTCCTTGCAAACACTAGAACAGCTCTGCGAGCATGGTGAGAAGACACAGGTGATATCACAAGACTTCTTCTAGCCGCAGTAGCTGATCCTCTTGCTTGACAAGGCGCTAGAATGAGCGACACAATCACCCTATGCACAAGAATTCTTCTGACCGCTTAAGATCTTCATTGCAAGAGAATGGACCATGGAGGGTCCGGCAGAACTATAGGCGCTCGAGGGAGCAGATGGAAGAAAAACATGGTTGAATTGTTGAGTTGGTCTCGCCAGGGTCGGATAGGAATTTTATAGCCGGCCCGGGAAGATGAATCCAAGTGCCTGTGAAGCAGTGATGCTCTTGTAAAAGTTTTGAGGCATAGGCTCATGAGCTGCAGGCGATGATAAATAGTAGACCCTAGATCAAGATTCTCCACCCGTGACTGTGGATGAATCAAGGATACATACATGATAATTTTGGAATAAAATTACTTTTATCCCAAAATTGGGGGGGCATGTGTTTACACCAAAATTTGGGAGGAGCCTCGTGGAGACTTAAAAAGCTCCTAAGATCATGTCATCAAGGAAGCAATTGTATGCAGATTGGAATTAGCTGGTTCGAATGCAGCACCAGGATTGGCTTTCTTTAGGCAGCGCTGGTAGATAATGACAAAGGCTACGATCGGCTCCAGGATGAAACATGATGGACTCTACAAAAAGGGAAAGATTAGAGTCCAAGTTATCTTAAATTAGGAATGTTTTCTTTTATGCTGAAAAATTGTAACGCATCGTGTTTGAGTAGGATTCATTTTGGACTCTGGGTATAAATACCAAGCCTCGGCTATTGTAAAAAGAACAACAATCAATCCAATACACAAGTTATTTACTTTTTTGGCTTCAGCAAGTACGGCTGCATCAATCCGGTCGACCTTCACTGCTTGTTGTAAGTATCGTCATGGCTTATATGTCTGTTCGTACGGCTACATCGATTTGGTCGACCTCCACTACGACTCTGGTATAAGGTAGTTATCGACTCTTGCCTAGTTCAAGTATGGCTGCATCGATCCGGTCGACCCCCACTGCATGAACTAGATCAAGGTCAAGTTATCGGCTCTACCTTAGAGTGGCAGTCTTTGGTAGATTCATTAAGTTACCGATATTGCTTATTGCTTTCATTATTTATCTGATTGCAGCAATATCACTCTACCCGATTGAGATTGATCTAGATCGGCCTTATATCTTGTTTAGCCCATCGTTTGTTAATCTAAAACTGATCTAATCTATACCTTAAACGATGAGTTACGTTTTATCGGTTGTTTTACTTCAATCTTGATCATGCATAGTGTGCGGTTAAAGCATGTTGCGTCTTGAGTAGATTTATTGGCTAGCGAGAACTGTTCCATGGCCCGTTATCACAACCTGTGTGATTCTACCTCACACCCCACTGTTAGCACCGTAGAGTGGGGATCATTATTTGATAGATCTATTCCTGATAAGGCATGCCTTTAACTGTGCACTATGCTTGAATCGGCTGTTTTAGCTGATATCGAGTGCTTTCATGAACAATTTGCATCACGAGACCGTTGAAGTAAAGATAGGTTGAAAGATATGTTAGCCCCATGATCTTATTATTGTATTATGGCCTGCATGATTCTGCCTCATGGCCCACTAATATTAGTAATGAGTTAGGGTCATCGAGTCTATTGTTATTTCTATGGCCTACATGATTCTGCCTCATGCCCCACTGGTAATAGTGATAGATGAGATCTATTCATTAGATTTATCTTTATTAAACTGTTGAATGATGTTGAATTGTTTCTTTATATAAAAGGAGTTCGGTTGCTTGTAATCATTAGCTCAGCATAACCCAATCATTGTTGACATCTTATTGCTATTGATTAATATCTGCTCAAATAACGACATTTATCTTGAATGATAACCGATTCTTCTTATACCACCCAATGAGCTTTAACCGATTTATTCTCATGAATATGCTGGAATCGGCTGTTTAGTCGATCTCCTCTCATATCGGCTCTTAGAGCCGCACATTTAGGACTGTCTGGCAACATCAGCAAGTTGCGCCCTTAATTACTGATGAACTTTCTCTCCTTGTCAATTATAGGGTCAAATTAATTGGCACGTCTTGGGAGGAGTGCGCAGGATCGACCATCCTTGCGCTGAAGCTAGGCGGATCTATAGCTCCATCGAGCAGACCCTTCCGGCTTGCTGCGTGTGTCCACGACACGGAACGAAAATTCTGTGTCGACAATTATGCATTTTTGTGAGCATTTGAATTTAGGAAAATAATATTTTTTATCAAATTAAAATCAAATATAGGTCTACAAACAAGTATATGCATTCATGCTGTTGCATATTATTTTTTGTATTGTGTGGTTTGAAATCAGATTTCAAATTGATTTGAATTTGCATTCAAAAGTTGTTTGGAAATTAGGTTAGAAAATGGAAAAGTATTACTCTCACCCTCCCTTGACTTTAGGCTGCCACAGCCAGCTTGGTCAGGTCCCGTGCTCGTGGCCCGCTTCTCCACGCCGGCCCACTCTCGCCCCGCACCGTTCTTTCTCTACGTGGCCCAGCACTTCCCTCCACGCCCCGCGGCCCGGCTGGTCGCTCGCACTCCTCTCGTTTCACTCATTGGCAGGTGGATGCAATCATCAAGTTGGTTCACTTTGGAAGTCATGCAATCATCCGGAACCAACTTGATGATTGCATCAAGAAGGAGGACCCAGTGGTGGATGAGTTTCCGGATGTGTTCCTCGATGACTTGCCAGGTATGCCACCTGACTGTGACATTGAGTTTATTATTGAATTATTACCTAGAACTACACCTATAGCTAAGCGTCCATATAGAATGGGGGTTAAGGAATTAGAGGAACTAAAGAAACAAATAAAGGAGTTACATGAGAAAGGTTTCATTCATCCTAGTTCGTCACCTTGGAGAGCACCAGTTATATTTGTTGACAAGAAGGATGGTACTCAGAGGATGTGTGTTGATTATCGGTCACTCATTGAGGTTACTATCAGGAACAAGTACCCGCTACCTAGAATTGATGACTTGTTTGATCAATTGAGAGGTGCCTGTGTTTTCTCTAAGATTGATCTTTGTTTTGGTTATCATCAGTTGAAGATTCATGCAACTGACATACCCAAGATAGCTTTTACTATGAGATATTGTTTGTATGAGTATACCGTTATGTCCTTTGGTTTGACCAACGCACCTACATACTTTATGTACCTGATGAATAAGGTGTTCATGGAGTTTTTGGATAAGTTTGTGGTGGTATTCATTGATGATATATTGGTGTTTTCCAAAATGGAAGAAGAGCATGTTGAACATCAAAGGTTGGTCTTGCAGAAGCTCAGGGAACACAAGTTGTACGCTAAGCGAAGCAAGTGTGAATTCTGGTTGAAGGAAGTTTCTTTCCTAGGCCAAGTTGTCTCTAATGGTAGAATATCAGTAGATCCAAGCAAGGTGAGAGATGTGTTGAATTGGAAACCACCAACCGATGTGGGAGAGATTTGTAGTTTCTTGGGACTGGCTGGATACTATAGAAGGTTCATAGAAGGTTTCTCTAAACTTGCCATGCCTATGATAGCTTTGTTGGAGAAAAATGCTAAGTTTGTGCGGACCGAGAAGTGCCAGGCTAACTTTGAGGAATTGAAGAAAAGATTGACTACCGCCCTAGTGTTGGTTTTACCAGATTTGAACAAGAGCTTTTTGATCTATTGTGTTGCATCTCGTCAAGGTCTCGGATGTGTTCTTATGCAAGAAGGCAGAGTAGTGGCTTATGCATCTCGACAATTGAGAAAGCATGAGCTAAACTATCCTACTCATGATTTGGAATTAGCAGCAGTGGTTCATGCTTTAAAAATATGGAGACACTATCTTATCAGACATAAGAGTGATATTTATACTGATCATAAAAGTCTGAGGTATATTTTCACTCAGACAGATCTGAATATGAGATAGCGTCGATGGTTGGAGTTGATCAAAGATTATGATCTGGAGGTACACTATCATCTTGGAAAGGCAAATGTTGTTGTTGATGCTCTTAGCAGGAAGAGTTATGCCACTGAGGTGCAAGTGGTACCTATGTCAAGTGAGTTGTGTGCTAAACTTAAGCGATTAAATTTGGGTTTTGTCACTAATGAAGTGGAGTTGGTGTTGGAGCCTAAACTAGAGCAAGAAATACGTAAGGGCCAGTTACATGATGCAAAGTTGAAAGAGATAGCGGAGAACATAGTGATTGGCAAGGCACCTGGATTCCATATGGATAATAATGGAACTCAATGGTTCGGGAAAAGGCTATGTGTGCCTGAGAATAAGGCTATACGAGATGCAATTCTTCATGAGGCACATGAGTCTACTTACTCTATTCATCCTAGGAGTATCAAGTTGTATTTGGATTTGAATGAGATGTATTGGTGGTACGGACTAAAGAGAGATGTTGTTGAATATGTTGCTTTATGTGATACGTGTCAGAGAGTCAAGGCTGAGCATCAAAGACCTACAGGGTTATTACAACCAATGAAGATACCTGAGTGGAAGTGGGAAGAAGTTGGTATGGATTTTATTATTGGGTTACCACGTACTCAGGGAGGTTACGATTCAATATGTGTGATAGTGGATCGGTTAACTAAAGTTGCTCACTTTATACCGGTCAAGACTACTTATAATGGACCAAGGTTAGCCCAATTATATATGGAAAGAATAGTGTGTCTACATGGAGTTCCCAAGAAAAATGTGTCTGATCGAAGTACTCAATTTATATCTCATTTTTGGCAGTAAGTACATAGTTCATTGGGAACAAAGTTGAATTTTAGTACAGCATATCATCCTCAAACAGATGGACAAACTGAGAGAATTAATCAGATATTAGAGGACATGTTGAGGGCTTGTGCATTGCAGTACGGTATAAGTTGGGACAAGAGTTTGTCTTATGTAGAGTTCTCATATAACAACCGTTATCAGAAGAGTCTCAATATGGCACCTTTCGAAGCTTTGTATGGACAAAAGTGTAGGACCCCGTTGTTTTGGAATCAAACAGGGGAGACCCAAGTGTTCGGACCCGATGTTTTAAGAGACACAGAAGAGCAAGTAAGGAAGATTAGAGATAACTTGAGAGTGGCTCAATCGTAATAGAAAAGTTATGCTGACACTCGGAGTAGAGAATTGGTTTTCAAAGTTGGAGATTATGTTTACCTGAAGGTATCCCTATGAGAAGTGTGAGAAGGTTTAACATGAAAGGAAAGTTAGTACCAAGGTATATTGGGCCTTTCAAAATTATAGAGAGACGTGGAGAAGTAGCTTATTAGTTGGAATTGCCTGAGAGTTTGTCGGGTGTACATGATGTGTTCCATGTGTCTCAATTAAAGAAGTGTTTGCGGGTACCTAAGGAGCAGATACCATTAGAAGAGCTTACAGTCAAGGAAGACCTCACTTATGAGGCATTTCCGGTAAGGATTTTGGAGATGGCAGAAACAGTTACCAGGAGCCGAGTTATAAAAATGTGTAAGGTTCAGTGGAATCGGTATACTAAAGATGAGGCTACTTGGGAAAGGGAAGAGGATCTAAGGAAAACATACCCATAGCTTTTTGAGTAAGCATCGTCCGAATCTCGAGGACGAGATTCATTTTAAGGGGGGTAGAATTGTAACACCCTAAAATTTGCATCATTTTAAATAGGAGAAAATGATTTAATTATGCATTTTTGTGAGCATTTGAATTTAGGAAAATAATATTTTTTATCAAATTAAAATCAAATATGGGTCTACAAACATGTATGTGCATTCATGCTGCTGCATATTATTTTTGTATTGTGTGGTTTAAAATCGGATTTCAAGTTGATTTGAATTTGCATTCAAAAGTTGTTTGGAAATTAGGTTAGAAAATGAAAAGTATTACTCTCTCCCTCCCTTGACATCAGGCTGCTGCAGCTAGCTCGGTCTGCTCCTGTGCCCCTGGCCTGCTTCTCCACGCCGGCCCACTCTCGCCCTACACTGTTCTTTCTCTATGTGGCCTAGCACTTCCCTCCGCGCCCCGTGGCCTAGCTGCGGCCTAGCCAGTCGCTCGTGCTCCTCCTCTCCTTTCTCTCACTAGCAGGTGGGGCCACCATGTTGGAGTCTCCACCTTCCTTAGGTCGTGTCCAATCTATACACCATCACCACCATCAAATCAAATCCACCTCCACTACGCCACGTTTGCCGTGAACCCCAAGTAAGTTCCGCCGTTAAATAGCAGCCGAGCCCGCGCCGCTCCCCTACCAAATCCTAGAGCAAATTTTCCGCCTTGCATAGAGCTTGTAGCCGCTGAAGCCCTGGCACCGCCGCACGCCGTCGTCGTCTCTCCGCCCTTGTTTCTGGTCTCGGTGAGTCCGCCTTGAGCTCCTCTCTCTCCCCATGCTCTTGTTTCTCTCAATAGTGGACCGTAGGTCACGATTCGCTAACCATCGCCGCTCCGGCCATGGCGCCACCACAAATAAGCTCACCGCCAGCCACCTTCACCACCCGATTCAATCCTGGCCACCTAGATCTAATCCAACGGCCCAGATGCCATGATACCTCTTCGCTAGTCTATTTTGCAAAAGAGCCCTTACAACTATTCTGATCTCAACCCGCAGTCCCTATTTTATTCTAAAGAGCCCCTCAGGTTTCTGATAATAGCATCCGCAGTCCTCGGATAGTTTTAAAAATCAGGTTTTATTTATTTTAATTCAAAAATCAAGTTCCACTTATTTATAGAATTGCCACTACCTTCTATAGGCCATAAAATCTCTGTTTTCACTCCGATATGATCCGTTCAAGTTGTGTTAAGTTCTTAATTCGATAATCTACATGTTCATACTACTGTTAAGTAGGTTTTCAACTTTTAAAATTCGAGGTTAGATTTAATCTATTATTTTACTAAAGAAAATCTTGTTTAATCCATAACTTCTTTGTTTTAGCTTTGATTTTTGTGATCTTCGCGTTTGTGTGATCGTAGCGAGACATAGATTTGTTTTACAAACTTTTCATCATGATTTTATGTTGATTGATGTACTATTCTAATCTATAACTTTTGTTTGTTATGCATGATTGCTTCTGGATGCTTGTATGTTGCTGTGATTATCGAGTATAGACGGTGAGCAATTCGTGGGGGACCAAGAGTATTACTTTGATGAGCAGGAACATCAGGAGTACTTTGTTCAAGGAAAGTATAGCATGGGATCATCCTTGTTTCCTATTCACCTTAATACATTTAATTCATGTTGCATGTGTCACCTTGATAGGGATTCCCTAGAATTGAACTTATACCTTGTCACCTATGGGATATGCATTGGGTAGCTTTGCTAGTGCTCAATTAAACCATGATCTTGTAACTTGACTAATGGTATATGCAATAAACATTAAAATATGAATTTTTAGCAACTTGGAAACAGGGGGCTAGAGTATTTAGCTACTTTCTAAATGCTTTAGATTCCTCTCCCTAAGGACTTATCTGTAAGTGGTCATCCGAGACTTACAGTATAGCTATGAGGGCTACATAGCTCTGGCTTTAGCTCACTATTAGGACCTTTTCTAGCTTGTTGGAGGTTACCTTTATGGTGCAAGAGGGGTGTGTTCCGGGTTGGATATAGTGCGGCCTCTGTCCGTCAGTGTATAGGTTGTGCGTCATTATGCCTATCGGAAGGAGAGCCCTACATTCGCAGGCCACAGAAACCTAGTGGCCCTATCTTGCTAGATGAACCTTTGAAAGGCTTCATAGTGACCCCTGCCTGCTCACCTTAGAAGTGTTTTGGGAGTTATAAACCTAGGCATATGGGTATCACGACTCATAGTGAAAGTGTACAACCTCTACAGAGTGTAAAACTGGTATATCAGATGTGCTCATGGTCACGAGCGACCTTGGAACCCTTATGGAATAGATGATCACTAAGAATTATTCGTTTATGCTATTCATTATTCATGTTTACATTGATCATGTGTTTTGCTTTGGGAATTGAGATAATTTGTTACTACTCTTATGCTAAAATTTTGACAACTAAAAGCTGAACGCTATTAAACCTGTGTCAAGCCTTTTGAGCCTCATGAACCCCATGTTACATTTGTTGAGTACGACATGTACTTATGCTTGTTTATTTTCATTATTTGGATAAAAATCATGGATGGGTAACAGATGGCTATGGTAATGATGATTTCCTTGAGGATTACTAGACTTGTGGTCAACCAGTTGACGTCCCTGTGCTATGGAGCTTCCACAAGAGATCTTTTCTTTATACTTCCGCTACATATATGTGAAGACTATGTTCTATTATTTGTGATGTAATAAACACTTGTGATGATACTATTCATAATTTGTTGACTTATGTGTGTGACTGATCTCTAGGCGCACATAAGATTTTGCATCCCATTTTATCCTTAAAATCGTGTGTGACAAAATTTAAAGGGGATTTGGGGGGAACTTGCTATGGATTTGTGCACTCCAAACCCAATCAAGACTCAAACTCAAAACCAACTCTGAAACAATGGCACACTTCTACAATCAAATCTACAAGAGTGCAACAATTTATTAGCGGGTTGACCCAGCGACTAGATGCTTCACACATTAGTAGGAAAAAATTTAAAAAGCTCTCATTTTTGGATGCTTGAAAACCCAGGTTGTTACAATCCTTCCCCCCTCATAGGAATCGCGTCCCCGAGATTAAGGTGTTGCTCGATCGGTGAAGAGGTGGGGGTGCTGCTTCTGAAGTTCTTCTTTCTCCTGAGTTGCTTCTATCGTTCCTTCCATGAGGTGGTACTTGCGAAATGCTTATGCAACTCTATTCATCCAATGTTGATGAGGTCAAGGTGCATATACAAAAGCAATCCCATCGTGGGTTCGCACTGCCTCTAAGCAGAGGGGTGGTAAAGTCCAAACCTTCCTAGTCGGTGCAGTTCACCAGTACAAGCCTCTTCATTTGATTCCATGTAACTAGTCATTTGCTTGGATTAGGTTATCAACATGGTCAAAGGAGGGTTTAGCTTGTACAACTTCTTGAGATTCTTGCTGAAAGACGGCTCAGGTGCTGCTGCATCGACAATTTTATGCAAGGTATGGGCCCACTATGCCATAGCTGTCCTTAGTCTTGGTGCGTCTAGGATCTTAGGTCGAGGACTCTGATCAAGCTCTGGGTGTATCCAAGAATCACACTAGGGAGATGGGTGTCCAAGAATTGCACCAGGTCAATGTAAATCTGAGTCTCCAAGCTAAGACTACTGATAGATTGTTTAGCTCATCTGGCTCAAATCTTCTTGTTTGCTGACTTTGATACTCTTCCTAGGACTAGCATATGGTCATCCAATGGTAAGGCAGGCTTGGGTTTAGCTAGCTGGGTTAGCAAGGGTCCTGAGTCTCCCATGCATAAAATAGTTCTATAGCCTACACTCAGACATCAAGAAGCACAACAACACAAGACCAGGCAATCAAATAGCATTACAACTCCTACATGCATAGTGTTGACTTAAGGCAACTCCTAGGCCTTCAAAGTCTTGCACGACTACCAATATAGCATGGGTAGTCTAGGGTAGGTCCTCTACAGGTCAACTTTCCACAACAGGGAAGTCAATTAGCACTAGAATTCAAGGTGGAGGGGGAAACAAGTGTTAGCACCTATAGTTCTACAATAGATAGGATGGTTGGCTTCTATACTAGTGTTTGGTCCTAAGGGTCTCGTCCTAGGGTCAAGTATGGCTCTGATACCAATTGAAACGATTCCAATTATAATGTGATAGTCTAGGATATCAAGCCATCACATTATCAAATAACAATTGATACCACAGTTCACACATCATAGAATTATAAGATTACAAGGCATTACAACACTTAGCAGCACACCTAGGTACATTGTTATTATAGTGGAAACACACACAGATCTTCATCAGAGTAGACATAGCGCATCGGTAGGTGAAGGCTCCCCCTTCACGGGCAATCATCATTGTCAGCGTAGAATGTCATCGGGCGTAGATGTCATCTCCTCAACCAAACTTGAGCACAGGAACAAGACCGTCTAATCCTTCTAACATCCGTTGTCATCATCATAGATGACATCCAAAACCTGCCAAATATCTTTCAGTATGATTTGTACTGGCGACTAGCTCCCACCCTATGCTTTGCGTATGCTTTATAGTAAGTGGAATGCAAGGGTAGAGCAAAACACCTATTTATGGCTGTTGGTTTCCTATGCAAGTTCATCAATATTTTATAATAGTTCATCAAGTTTTAACCCATCCCATCACACACATCTGACCACACTCTCACTCTCTAAGCGGCAAGGACAACTACCTCTCGTACCTTGCCTTATCGGCTAACAACCGAAGTCCAACAAACTCGGGGGGGGGGGAGAAGATGAAAGGACACCTCTCTCTAGTCAAGTGAAGTAGTAACATAGGAAAGGTCCATAGCCTAGAAAAGACGACATATGTATCGATCAATTAACCATACACTCTATAGAGGTTTACACTACCCACAAGATACACCATCATCGATGATCCGGCTCATCTAGGATGATTTCAGCCGCTTTCTAGTCTGGAATGATACCATCCTGCCACTCAGCCCCGAGGCACCCCAGATTTCTTCAGCACACTGAGACTGTAAAACATAAATACTAGGGCCCCACAAGTGGTAATACAAACCTAGAGGGGTTCTGGATTCAACATCCTCACCTCCCACACTGTTAACTTACAACCTAGCAGTAATGGCATCACCTAGATTAGTCCACAATCGTCTCCTCCCTAGAGAGGAGCGAATGGGGTGCAAGGGTTCCTATGAACTGGTTCCTAGAACATATAAGACCTTAGGGTGACCAAACAAGACATCTTCACAAACGGGGTTCTGACACCCCATGCTTCAACAGCACCTCTACTTCGGGGATTCATTCCATGAAGAACACTCCTCCTCGGAGTCTATACCTCAAACTGGTACCTGCCATAGGTACAACTCTCAAGGAGCGCTTAGGTCACACTTCGACAAGACTCGCTCAACAGCTCATCGTAGATCCAGCTTGATCGACTCAACCCTCACCATGCACCTAAGACGCACGCCAAGATCTTCCCAAGTTGTCATCACATTATTACCATATTATCGACACCAAGTGCCTTAGCCACACACAAACAATCCTCCACCAAGCATCACATCATAGATATAATGCATAGTAGAAGCAAGTAGTAAGTAGTAAGCGAGCGTCTATCCTATCAGTGGGTGTGCAGGGGTAAAGGTTGCATCAAGGTAATAGCTTTCATGTAATTCTACCATGCAACCTATCATAGATCATTTGCATAAAACTAAAGCACTAGCAGCTACATTATTGCATGTCTAATTGGATTCTATGAGGTTGGGTTGGATGTGGCACCTGTTCACTGGTCATCTCCAAGATCCTCAATCCTCAATGTACTTATAGGTGTTCTCCTCCAAGTCTCGATGTCATTTGCATATCCTTCCTCCAATGGGTTCTAGTCCGATCAACGCTATCCTCGATGCAACTACCTTGATAGAGCGACAAATAAGGCAATAAGTAATCAATACTCTAAAAAGGCGACAAACACAAAAAAGCGAAGAACACCAAAAGAATACCAAAGGAAAAGGAAGGAGCTTTGGCTGCTGGTGGCTCACCGGCAATGGAAGAGCTCCGGCGAGGTGGTGCTGGCTGTGGTGGTTGGAGCTGCACAGGTTGAGGACAGCGTTGCTCCTGGTCATAGTCCTCCGAGTCTACCTGCGGTGAGCTAAGGCAGTGGGTGGGGCAGGGCATCGACAACGGTGTGGTGGAGTAGAGGAGGTCGACAATGCGGCTTCAGTAGGCACCGGTCGTAGGGCAGAGGTGCTCATCCAATGGTGGAAGGGGCTCGTGGTGGCTATGCTGCTTGGCAAAGGAGAGGAGGGCGGTGGTGCCTCATGGTGGCTTGGCTACTATGTCGCGGTCG
Source organism: Miscanthus floridulus (assembly GCF_019320115.1). NCBI lineage: Eukaryota > Viridiplantae > Streptophyta > Magnoliopsida > Poales > Poaceae > Miscanthus > Miscanthus floridulus. Next base: position 76,603,058 of record NC_089588.1, read on the forward strand.
TGCTCTACTACTCGGTGAGGGGCAGCAGCTTGGCATTGGTTTTGGGAGTGAACGCCATGGCAGGGGAGAACTCAGAGGCAGAGGAGTCATAGCTCTGGCGTGGTTCTGATGAGGAAGAAGAGGTGGACATGGTGGCAGAGCTTCATCTCAGCGTAGCCATAGAGGATGATGTCATGGCTAAAGGTGGAAGAAGAGCGGCGGCGGCTTGGAGGGAGCTCGAGGGAGCGGGCGGTGGCTATGGTATTTGTAGGCACTGCAGCTAGGGTTCAAGGGGAAGCTGACATTCTTCGGTGTTCGTGCTCTTGATGGGATGTGTGGCGACCGATCTGGGCACTGGTATAGACACGGAGGCATGGGAGCTCAGCTTTGTAACACCCTAGATGTTAAGCATGCATTTGGCATTGGCATTGCATGAGCACAAGCATCATTGATCATTCATGAGCATGAGCATCTCAAATTTTATCTCTATGATTGCTTATATCACATGTGTTTGTTACTAAATGCTTTACATATGCTAGGATTTACATGTGACCAATGTATAAAATATTTGTGGGACCTTAGGAGTACCTTAAACATGTTTAGAATGTCACATGGAACAACTTTGGTATTCATGACTTGGACCCATTTGGCCTCTAAGTCATGGTTATAGTGTAGGCTTTCATTTTCATGTTGTATGATTGACCTAAGTTGAACTATACTCTAGAAACTTTGCATGGCAATGCACCCTTAATAAAAGTTGTAGTACTTGACTAGAGTAACAACTTTTATTTTTGGGTCAAGACCTAATTCGGTGCATAGAATGCTCAAAAATAGTCCACAAGTATCAACAAAATACTATTTTCAACTTAGAAAAATTTACTGTCATGAAATGATTTTTAGTTTCAATGTACCCTACTTTGAAGCTTTGCAATTTAAAAACTATGGCGAATTAGATGTTATTCCTAAAGAAAAGTTGGAGTTTACATGTAGCTCTACAACTTTTAGTAATGGAGTTTTTCTAACTCGCCACGAATTAGGAGATAGAGGTGGCTGAACTTGCGCTGTCAGTCACTAAATTTAGGCCTGATGGCCACGGACGCCGTGCCATCAGTGGCTGACTGAGGGTAGACAAGGCGCACTACGTGGCGGTTGTATGCCGACATTGGCCTAGCCGATCAGGCCGCAGCAGAGTGAAGACTAAGGCGACCTCGCTGCTCCATTCATTTCCCACTCTCTCGCTCTCGCTCGCCTTCTCTTCCGCCAGCGCACGCCGCAACGCCGCCGTCACCACTGCCGTGTGCCTCCATCATGTTCATTCGCCATGCACGCAGCACCGTCGCCTAATCCACCTTGCCCACATCTTCTCCACCACCTCCTCTACCACCTCAAACCGCCATTGTAGCCGCTCGAGCCTTGGTAAGGCCCCATTTCGCCTCGCAGCCACCGCGCCATCACCGGAGCATCGCCGAGCTTTTGCCTCACCGTAGCCAGCTTGCACAGAAGCACCTCCATGCTCTCTCTCCCTCGTCTGGTCTTCACTATAGGTCCTAGCATCTTAACCCATCGTCCATTTAGACACTACTACCTGGTTGTGCTAGAACGCGTTGCCGCTCTACGCGTGGCCGCCATGGCCGCCGTGGCACTTGAGCTCGCCGTTGCCGAGTTGGCCCATCGCCTCCATCCTCTCTCGTGTGCCTTAGGTTGAGTAACCATAGACCTAGCAGGTGGCATGACAGAGACCTGCCTCTCACCACCGTCTAGCCAGAATGGTGGGAGCACCACCGTGCTCCGTGCGCTGCCGCGCCGACATGCACGCGGTCAGAGCTCACCGTCGCCTTGTCGGAACCCTAACCCACCCTAGCTAGCTTTGTTAGGTTACTATAAAGCCATGACACGTCTCGACTGAGCACACCATGGCCGAAGAATGTCGGCGTACCACCGCATAGCTCCGTCGTGCCACCATCGCCACTGGCGAGGGTGCTCCAATGCACCACCGGTCCAGTGAAGGGTACCACAGGGTGCGGGAGATCACGGGGAACACGTTGGTGTCACTGTCATCGCCGGTGATCTTGCCACTGGTGACAAAGGGCTAGCCGGAGCACCTCCTCCGCTCGGGAGTCGCTGACGTGTGGATCCTACTAGCCAGCGGGCCCCATCTGTCAGTCTGTGTATTATTTGATTTTCTAATTTGTTTTCACAGATTTGAATGCTTGTTTCAAAAAATCATATCTAGAGCTAGGAGTGTCCAAATGGGGGTGAACCAAATTTTTTTGGATTCATCATGAAGTGCAGTATTTGATAAAAATATGAAATACACTATTTCTAGTATTTTTCTAGGAGAATTAAATGGAGCTAAATAAGTACTTTTAAATTGTTTGTAATATTGTAAAATACATAACTTGAGCTAGGGGAGTGATAAAATTGTGATTCCAATTTTGCTGATCTTTTGTTGATATGCTCTAGCTAGGAAAAATACTAAAATTATAGTAAACTTGATTGGAGTAGGGTCATTCTATTTATCTTTTAATAAATGGTGTTTTCTGAGGAAATTCATAAGGGTAAAAATAAGTAACATATTGCCATGCAAATTTTTTGTATAGTGTTAATGGGTTTTAGGGAAGCTAAGAAAAAAATGAAATCTATTACTTGACACATTTCAATAGACTAAACTATTTTTGCTAAAATAAACCTAAGCAACTTGTCATTTTTGTATAGAGGGCTATACTTATCCAATTAGCATGAAATTTGCACAGTAGACTTTTGGGTCATTTGTATGCTACTGTAATTTTCTCTAAATTTATGGAACACTGGAAATATTTATCTCATAAATCACCTTATTATCTAAATAAATTAAAAAAGGTATCTAAATACATTAGTTTGGCATAAACATAATGTTTTCTGTGGCCCTTGTGATGCATATGATCTGTTGATAATGGTAGTTCTACTTAAAGTGGATTGGTTATAAGCAGCTACTTAATTATTGCTTTATAATTCTGCTAGATGGCTGTAGGAGTAGTTTCTGTTGTATTGATAAATTCATGATGATAATTACATTTCTTGTGAAACTTGTTATTAACAAAGTTGTAAATAACTTACTGATATTACTTATGTCAAATTTTGATGGTAATAGACTAAATGGTTTGGGAGTTATAGCTGTTAGAAGTCTGCTGTTAGAATGTGCTTGTCTACTGGACAGATCTGGATGATTGAATTGTTTAACCTAGATAGCTATTAAATCATCTTATGATGACTAAATGAAAGTTGTAGGCAATTTTATGAGCTTTCCATAAAGTCCTAGATCATAGCAATTGGTTGCGTAAAACTCTAGTTATTATCTAAACTTGTAGCTACTATGTTGTGGTCTAGAAATGGACTTAGTGTGGATTATTGAAAATTCTAGAGAAGAGATATGCACCTACTCAGTAAATAAAAATTTAACTTGGTTATCATCTAAGTAACTTGCTATAATCATTAGCATATAATCATTCATGTTCTCATGTCATATCATTCATAATCCTTCTTATGCATTCATGATACTTACTTTATGCATATGCATGCAATAGGTGCAGTGAAAGAAATCACGTTGGTGGAACTCAAAGCCGATCCACAAGAGGAGAACCAGGAAGCTTAGCACCAAGAAGCTCTAGGCGAAGGCAAGCCTAAAGTTGATCATCTCCAAGAGTGCCCTAACCACCAGCTGGCCACGTTTGTGAAAGGCAAGCCCCGAAGCATTCTAAGTCTCCCCTATTTACAAAATATTACTTGAGTTCTTTATGTTTGATGCATTAGGTTATAAAAGTTGATTGGAACCACTTGTTGCATATACTTTTCTTGTCCAGAAATATCTATCTTGAATCCTATGTAGGTCCATGATTGACCTTCATGCTTAGCCATGCTTAGACCAATAGAAGTTGGGTGATTTCCTGTCACCTGCGAGCTATAGGTGGTGACTTGATCACGGTTGGCTATATTGTGCTATCGTGGAACATAACCTGGTGATGTTGAATAATTGGAGACTAGATGGAATCTTATATGTTAGGTGTGGTGACTTATAGTGATTCCGTCTGTATCGTTTAAGGATCGACCGTTGGAGGCCCTCTTGTCATGTTGAACGCATGTCTCTCACATAGTTGGCCGGATAAGTCATTCCGACCATGAAGCCGAGTAGCTCAACTCAGGCCAGGGACACGAGCAGTTAAAGTGCACACCCTAGAGGCAGTAAGGATGTGCGTAGAGCCAATGGCGTGAGTCCAAGGGTGGGTTCGAGTCCTGAGCCTCCTGGTAGATTGGTAGTATCTTTGAGGGCGGTGCTGGTCTTACCCACAATTTGGACCTGAGTTGTACCAAAGGTGACCCGATGCGACCCTAATGGGAAAAGTATGGGTGTGTGTTAGGAATAATTCCCCAGCTGGGTAGGAATAGATTCGAATCGCTGTCTCTCCTGGATAGTGAGAACTTGACATGAGCCCCCTTCATCGTAGTAATTGATGAAAGTGTTGGTTATGTGGGTTATAAAAATGCTCAACTTGATATGGTTACTATTATGATGATTTAATGGTACACCACATATTTGGCATAGGATAGATGCTAATCTAGAATGAAATAGGAATAGTAGACTTGTTATTCAAAAGTTAAAAGATACTAGATAAATATTAGCTTGTAGGCAAAGGATGTCAACCAGCTCCACTTATAAGCCTTGCATGATCCTTGGTGTCTCTTATTTTTGGTTTATGACGGGTAAGTCTAGCTGAGTACCTTCTTGTACTCATGGTTTATTTCCCTATTATTGCAGATAACGTGATGTACCACGACTACTGTAAGCACTATTTTGCTCCTGTAGTGGATGAGGAATAAGACCATGGGCATGGTCATTCTATATATCATCTCACCCTTGTGCTTTTGTTGGAGATGACTGTGAAAACTGGCTATGTATCTAAACTACTGTTGATGTCGTTCAGAACTATGTTGCTTCTGATACTGTTAAACTGATGTTGTAATAACTAGGTTGGAACTCCGATGTATGACAAACTATTTGTGAACTTATTATAACATGTGGCTTGTATGTTGAATCATGTATGATCTTGGCTTATATGTTGGTTGATTCGAGATCCTTTGTGATACTCGACGGACTACCAGATTTATATGGGCTCAAGTGCGATGGTTTGACTGCCTTGGTGGTTGCTATTGTACTTGTGCTCTTATAAATTGGATAGTTCTGTTACAGCTGGTATCAGAGCAGGATTCAACAATAAACTTGACACATGTGTAATTAAAACAAAGGTTTTTGTTTTATAAACTTAATTTCTACAACTGTAGTAATAAGTTTAGGGTGTTGAAGATTGAACTTAAAACTATAGTGTGCCAGTGGTCATCTCCTTTGTGCCCAGTTAAAGACTATTAGGTGGCTAATTAAGTACTAATATGGGGATTTTTGCTTTCGTCGTCCATACGGCGTGCTATTATATGGATTCCATTTACTTGAGTGGTAATGTATGAATCAGATGCCTCTACGCCAGGTAAGAAGGTAAGTTGATGAGTGGCATGACCGCAAGAAGTGAGCGTGCGGTCGGGGAGAGCTAGTTGTGATACGGTTGTATATGCATGCTTGCATGTGTGTATGGTGCGTATTTAATTGTGGGTAGTATAATTGATCATCGGATAGCTTTGATACAGAAGTATATATATGGGGAATATATATGGAAGTATTTAGTCTACTGCTTTCATATATATCTTGCTATCCTTGATATTCAACTTAGAGCCCAGATTTACCTTTCTGTACATAAAACTGTTGGGTTGGGCTGAAATGAATCTTCTGCAGGTACACTAACAACGAAACGTGTAGCTCGTTTAGTTACGATTATATTAAGAGAACGTATGTATGCCACCGCGTATGTCGTTAGGATTTATTTCTCTAAGTTTGTGAGGACGTACGGAACAAGCATACATCATGATACATCATTCATTCATATCATTGCATGGTTCCTCCCCTTGCAAGATCTTATTGTTAAGTAACTCTTTTCTATAATCGCGTTGTCTCACTAAATTGTAACATTTCCTACAGATGGTAGCCCTAGGAGCCCCTGTTGCAAGTGACACTTTTTTGGCACTGTTTGGGACTCCCACCTTACTATGGAGGGTACTACACTCTGTCGGGTATGCTGAACCGCCTCGCTATTTTTGAAGTGGTAACTGAGGGACAACGGTGGTATGACGTGTGGGTCACTATCGCTGCCCATGTGGACAACCCTCAATGACAAGGATGGAGTATCAAGTCAGATGGACAGACCCCTTGGGAGGGTGCCCAAGTGACCGCTTTTGAAGTTCTTAGCAAAATCTGTCAGGAATTCGGTGATGAGCTTGTCAATGGGCCCGTTGGATCTTTCCCTCAAGTAGATGCATCACAGACCGCTTGGACCCAGCTAGGTGGTAATGCTTTGGTAAGAGACCGGGATGAAAGAGCAGAAAGTAGTAATGCTGCCATGAGTGCCATGTATGCAGTTATGAGGATGTTTTACTCTCGCCAGGATAGTTACAACAGTTGTATGCAAGAGCTCCATAGAGCACAGGCTACACAGCGCAAGATGCGAGGACGTGTGCGCAGGTACCAAAGGACAGTTAGAGCAGCTCAGAATGAGATAGGTAATTATATGACAGCCTTGAAAGCTCATCGGGGGCAATTTGTCCATGCTTTTGCTGAAAGAGATGCAGCTAGGGCTGAGTTATAGGACATCCGTGCTAAGAGGGATGGGGTCATTCGCCTTGCTGAGACTAGGGAGGCAGCTAGGATCCAGACTGTGTTCTAGGCTGCTAAGCAGGCAACGGAGTTTGATCGTAAAGAGCAGGAACTCATTCGCCAGATTGAGGAGCTTCAGCTGGATGTTCATCGTCTCAATAACATGATGAAGCCAATTCTTCCTCCAACTCCAGCGATGGAAGAAGATCCCAATGTGTTGATTGCTGAGGACGATGGCATGGAGGTGGACGTCGAGGATGAGCCTGAAGAGGAGGAGATTGAGCCTTTTGAGGACGACCACGGTGATGGTGTGTCCGACATCGACAGCGACCACCCTGAGGAGTAGCTATTATTGAAAGGAGATATCGAGTACCAGGACTGAGATTTCTTTTTGAAGAGAAAAGACAAGGTGTAAACAACATTAAGGCTAGTCTCAATTGGGTTTCATGTCCCAGTTTTCAGTACATCCATATTTTGGAAACAGTGCAAAAGAGTTTCATCCCCATAAAACTGTCTCTACTCCCATAAAACTCTTATCATCTCTCTCTTCATTAATACATTGCTTTGTCATCGTATTTAATGGCCATAAAACTCTATTGGACTCCCATTGAGATTGGCCTAATAAACTGTAAGCTGACATCATATCAAGGTGCCAAATCACGCAACACAGATCATGTAGACGTGCATACAGGTTTCCATACGAGTGCACATGAGTTGTTTCAGCATGCATGGGTTAGGTCTGAGAAATTAATAACTAATTTGTGATTATGAGAGGGAAAGAAGCTAGCAAAGAAAGCTTGCTAGCAGGAGGTGGCGCCGCACACAACAAGCACAGGGTGTAAAGCGAGTTGCAAAACTAGGTTGCAAACTTGAGAGAAAACTGAAGCTGCAAAGTGGCGATCTTTTTGTTGGCAGAAACGGGTGCTTCAAGCGCACTGCCATAAACTCCACAGTCCACACTAGAGAATGGTACGGTCATGGAGATCACAAATATAATCAAACGGAAAAGATCAGTGTGTTGCTGTGATCGAAGATTTGATTAGCTGCAAGTAGTCAGGTGAACGGCAACTCGACAGAACTCTAATGAATGGCAGCGGCGGCGGAAGTCTGCAACTGCAATGGAACTCAAAGACAATGAATGATATGATGCACTTGCCAATTGATACTTGGGAGCATTAGTGTTAGATTGAGGAGCGACAGGGCACTTAATTTATAGGTGCGGCATCCGGCAATGGAGTCGAGAGGTTGATCAGACGGTGGGATAGAAACTGCGGCTCGGAGCTATGACCACTGAAGATGACGTTTAGCTTTATCGATCAGTAAAATTGATAGCAAGGATACCGACGATGGAAATTGAGGCATCAAGTTATTGACGCCACAGTATATATACTCCATATCAACTGGTAGTTTGCTAAAACAAGCTCCTAAGGCACAAACAATATCTTCAAAAGCATCATCTTTGGCAACAAATGACCACCAGAAAGCCATGCAAATAGAGGCATCAAGTTATTGACGCCACAACCTTTTGCGTAAAACAAAATTCCAGCGCCTCAATGGATTGGACATATGTTTAAGGAGATGCTGTTTAGAACTCTAGCACCACTAAGACTAAGAAAGGGTTCTTGGACAGTACAACTATCTTCCACACTTGCTGCAACAATATATATACAAGTTCAAAATGTACTTTGAACAGCTAACATAAACAACCAAAAAATGACCCTCTTGTCAGGCTTCTGATGTAGAACTGAATCAGCACTCATTTTGCAATGTTTACATCATCAACATTTAAGCTCCAAACTTGCAGCAACCTTTTGAGCATAAAGAAAAAGTAGTGCCCAAGCTTTACGTAATTCATACTCTAAATCTCTGTCTTCGTTGAACTGGGACTCCCAAGATGAAATTTTCGTTATGAGCTGCACCGATGGTAAATAAGATTAGTGTAGCTACATCGAAATCAGCAGTACAAATCAAATTTAATAAAAGGAAGTTAAAGCCCCAACCTCTTTAATCACATAATCGTTCTCGTGCTCGATAAGACAGCGCACTTCCCACAGAAATTCTCTCAATGTGTCATGCTTTGGTAATTGGAAACCAAGTTCGACAATCCTTTTGATAAGCCAAGGAGGCGTATCAGATTTCCAATCCACATCACAATCAAGGAGATTCTTAAAGGAAGCTAGTGCCTTAGCTTTATCTGAAGGGTTGTAATAGTTTTGCACCACCGTGCTATCAACCTTGACTTTTGTAGAGTTGTTCGCCAGTGGGCTTGCAATCTTGTGATGTGACAAAGTATATGTATTTAAAGATAGAACATTCTCAAATTTCTTTCCAACCTTGAGCAGAGAAGAATGCTTCAATATATCCAATCTGAAAAGAGAATTATACAATTCACATTACGTTTTTCGAAAAAAAAACACATAAATAAACATTAATAAATTTTCATATTTTAGTGAAGATGCTTAAGGAAAAAATAATAATTACCCTTTAAGATTGCCATTTTTTATGTTCAGGAAAAGATCATCAATCTCTGGAGACAATAACTTATGACTGTCCGCTGTCTTTTTGAGGATATAGCCCAACCTGTGCCAATCCTTGTCTTTGGCATCTTTGTTGGCATCTTTGTTGCCTAAGTAACAATAATGACAAGCTGCATAATCAAGTTGTAATGAAATTAAGAAATTATCTATTATAGAGAATATGCCTTTCTCCAGCACACAAAAATCCCATAATTTTGCAATCACAGAACTATTTTCCTTCACAACAGCGATACTTCTTCCATTTAATGTGGGGCAGTTTATAACATACCTTATCAACTCACCTAACAGATAAACAAAAACATTTAAATGGCTTTGAAACTGTTGAAATTTCACCTACAGATTAACAAAACAAAAGCAGTTTATAACATACCTTATCAACTCAATAAACACCTCAGTAAATCTCTCAAATTGTATTGAACGCGATTCTTTCTCCATATAATCTGCAAGGGTCTCTTCAAAACGTGGAAATGCTAAAAAGATATAGTTTCCATGTTCTCCAGTTCCAATCTCGTAGCCTAGACTTTTCATTATATATGGATGACTAACTAAATTGAGTCTGCAATATAAATCTTCTATAACTTCCTTCTCATGCATATAGAAAGCCAAAATTGTTGCCTCCTCATAAGAGGATCCATCATCACCACATCTCACCGCACCGTAATAGTGAAAAAATGAACCCTTAGAACACACTGTGTCTGTTATGCATGATTATTTCTTTGGAACCAGTAACCTGAGAAAAAGAATCAAAATCTAAACTCAAAATATGAAGCAGAATAAGCAACTAAATTACATAGTAACCATGAATTCTTCGAAGACAAAGTAATTCTAACTTGATTATCTATTATAACTAATTATTTAGTTCTACTAACCAGAGAAAAATATATTAAAACTAACTTTAAAATATGAACCAATTATTTAACATCCATATTAAATCGATACCATACTTAACATTAGCATAATTCTTCACTTGTAGACAAACTGCAAGCTGGCTTATACATGATGTGTCATGACCGGCATGACGTACGAACGCCGGAAGGCCCATGTGGCTAGATGCACGCTGGCCCAGCAGGAAACTACGGGCCCAGGGAGATACTGTATTAGTTTATCTTCCATTTAGTTTCCCAGAAAAATAGGAGATTGGATCTTAGAAGAAATTAGGTAGAGCAACAGATTTGTTGCATTGCTTCCCTCTCGCGCTCCCTCGCGCCCAACAGCACCTCCACGACGTCGGGGTTTCAAGCCCCGGACATCGACCTCCCACTCCTTCCTACACCACCTAAATAAGAGCAACAAGTCTATTAATCTGGTATCACCGGACAGTTGCGAGCCGCCCCCACTGCTGCCCTATACGGCAAGCTCGGCCAAGACCAACGCGGTCGACGTTCTCCTACACAACCGTGACGACTTCCTCGCCGAGGTTAGGGATCGCCTGCTCCAAACTCAATAGTATGCCAAGCGCCACAACGATGACCATCATCGCGACTTGGAGTTTGTGGTGGGTGACTAGGTGTAGTTGCGCCGCCTCCACCGCCGGGCGCTCTCGCTGGAGTCTCGTCCGAAGGGTAAGTTGGGGCCACGTTACACAGGGGCCATTCTAGGTGACGGAACACGTCGGTCAAGTGGCGTACCAGCTTCGCCATCTAGAGGGCACCAAGCTCCATGATGTCTTCCATGTGGGCATCCACAAATTCTTCCACGATGACCCCCAACGACTCTGCCCCTGGCGCCACCAATGCACAATGGTAACTAACAGTTGTTGTCTGCCCTGGCTCGCATGCGGGCATCTGGCACGTCTTGGTCCACTGGCGCGACATGGCCAACGACAACACGACTTGGGAACCCCTGGTGCGCTTCGCCAAGCTCTACCCAAATGTTCAGCTCGAGGACGAGCTGTTTATGGAGGCGAGGAGAGATGTTATGACCGGACATCACGTACTAACACCAAAAGTGCCCACATGATTAGATGCACGTCAGGCCAGCCCGCCCAAGGAGACATTGTATTAGTTTATTTACCATTTATTTTCCTACAAAACAGGAGACTGAATCTTAGATTGGTTTGTTAGGAGGGGATAAATATCCTGAACTATTGATCGAAGAAAGTAAGCAGAGCAACAGATTTGTTGCGGTGCTTCTCTCGTGCTCCTCTCTCCCTCACGCCTGACGGCGCCTCCATGACGTTGGGGTTTCCATCCCTGGCCACCGACCTCCCACTCCAACTTCCTACCCCACCTAAATAGCAGCAGCAATTCTATCAGATAGCATAGCAAATAAAGAAAAGATCAAGGTACTTTACTTTGAGTAGAGATAAGTACCTTCCCAACAATGTGCAGCGGTAGAGAGAACTTCAATTCATGGATATTGCATGCCATGACAGTAGCACATCAATTCAAATCAACCTTCAAATAAAAAACTTATTTGCATAAAATGCACCAATACAACATTGATGTAAAATAAGGCAAAACCAGACCACATAAATTGTTCCCTAGTTGTTAGAGCTCGAGTTGCGACTCAGGTTGTAGGAGAAGGACGTGGACAGCCGGGGGTTGAATGCCTGGAGGCAAGCTGGCGGAGCCATGCCTTGCCTGGCACCGAGCAACTGGGACTAGGGGAGGTCGAGCGGGGGTAACAGAGGGCGCAGGAGAGATTAGATCAATCTCCAGCTTAATTCCTATTAACCAAATGTTTAGGCCTTATAGCCCCAATCCTAACAAAATCAGTCTAATCCAAGATAATAGGAGCAAACTAACTGACTAAGGGCTGGTGCACCTGGTGGTGACCGTGCGCTGGGCACGTTCAGGCTCACAGCCATGCGCATCAGCCACGGGTCCTCTTCCTGCGCTTAGCAGGTTTACATGTCACTAGTATAGAAACGGACTTCACTCCTGGTTGAAAAACCCCTTCAGTCCCGGTTTTCAACCGGGAGCACGAATCCGGGACTAAAGAGCCCCTCCTTTAGTCCCGGCTTCTTGCTCAGGACTAAATGTGCATCTTTAGTCCTGGTTGGTAAGACAAACCGGGACTAAAGAGGCCTCCCGGCCTGGCCACGTGGGGCGGGGTTTCTTTTTTTTTCTTTTTTTGTTTCTATTTTCAATTGATGATTCGTTTTGGTTTTCGAATAGGTTTTCGAATACGTATTCTACGCTGCTAGTAATATACGTATTCTACACGTTTATAATGTTCGAATATTTTGTATAAATTAAAGTATGAAACTAACGTATATATTACATGCATATACATATATTGTACGTTATTTTATGTACGTATAATATATATATATATATATATATATATATATATATATATATATATTACAAATAAAGCTTGCATTGTATATTCTATCATATCCTTGGGATAACAAATTCACTCTATCTGGTTTGGCTTCCATGTTTCGTTGACGTCATTGTAGAACTCGCCGGCGGGGTTGAGGACCTGGTCATTAAGAAATCCTGCTATGGTCTCTTAAATTGCTTTCAGTTGGTCACGTCGTATGACTTTTTCCTTCAACCATAGAGTCTTCAATAAAAGTTAAAGGAAAAGTATTAATATATATATATGTGTTGGTCACGTGATTACTTATATATATGAGCAACAAAAGAAATTGTGAATATATGAATATATTTATATAACGTACTTTGAGGATCTCTTCAGGAGTTCTTTTTGCGTACGCCATGATGAACTCGCAAACATAGTATCCGCAGTAGTTGTTCCCCTGTTCTTGCCTCAGAACCCACTTTTACGAGAAAAAATATCCGGTGAATTGAAAGCATGCATGGTGTTAATTGAATTTTATATATATATATATATATATATATATATATATATATATATATATATATAAATGTAGCTAGTACTTACTTTGTGTGCGATTACATCCAGTGGCGCTTTGCAATGTTTCATGTGGTGTTCCTCAATGAAACTTTTCCAAACACTGCGCCCAATAAAATAAAAAATTAATGTGGCCTTTAATAATTGTTGCAGTTAAGAGATCGGGGTATATATAGTTGCTAGAGAGACCAAATTACCCTTGGATAATATCTATCATGTCTTGGTACTATGTTTGCTCTTTTCTTAACGAGTCTAAGATGCTCAACCGACTATTGGTCATATCGATGACCATCAATATCAAGTGATTGCTGCATATGTTTTTATACACAAATATGATCGACATTTGGATCAACGAAACCAACATCATTATCCTTTCTCTTTCTGAGTTCTGTCATCTCATATCTGCATATATAAAAATATAGTGTGAGGATATATAATTTATATATATACATGTAGCTTTATATATATACACTTTAATAGTAGAAAATAATCACACTTACAGACAATAGCAGCTAATGAGACTTTTATCGAGAGAGTCCAGGTGACATAGTTGGTGTAATTCTACAAACTCGACATATATAACGTCATTGCCACGGAAGTAATGTTGGTTTCTAACTCTGACAGGAACAAAGGCCTCTCCCCGTTCACACGCCGCCATGTACCACTTGTTTAGCAGGTACATTTGCATACCTAGTTCACCTAAGGCCTCAGGGATGTATAGACTCTTTCCATATTCAAATTTCTTCCAAGGATCCACTTTCGGAGCAAATGGTCCTTCAGCGAGCACTTGGGCAAGGTCCAAACCAGTTTCCTCGTAAAACCGAGCCAGCTCCTCAAAATCGACGTCTAAGTCTAAGTTCGAACCATATTCATTACGAACGACAAGAGGAGGGACTGATTGTTGCGATTGTTGTCCGAGTTGTGCAACACCTTTCCCTGGTCTAGTCTTTTTCTGCGCCGCCTCAAATGACTTGGTGAGAGAGCGGTCGTAGTCCGATTTTGGCAGGGTCTTTTGAGATTCCCGCTTTTTCTGGTCCACCTTCTTTCTTAGAAGATCTGGAGGTAGGTAGAAGTACGGTTTCTCCGGGTTCTCCCTTGCTTCTCGTTGCTTTTTCACTTTTTTTGAAGAAACTGTCCACATCTTTTTGTACTGCAGCATTTAATTCCTTTTCACTTTTCTCGTAAGACAATTTTTGGGGAATAACTAGATTAGATGAGGCTTTCTTCTTTGCCGGCTGGTGGGCCAACGGCTTCGTTTGTGGGGCGGACCTCTTAGGAGCTGGCTTCTTCTTAGTCATCAAGGGAGGCGGGAAAGCCGTTGGAGACCTCCTTGGAGGCGTTGGAGACCTCCTTGGATGTGGCGGCGATGGCGGCGTTGTCACCTGATTGCCCGAAGCACTATGATGATCTGGAGATTGGATAATTGGACTTAGGTTGGTGGAGACCCTGCTATGTGAGTACAAAAAAGAATAATTAGGTATAAGAAATTGTTATTTTTAATCATGCATGTCAATAGAAAATTAGTGAAAAAAATTCCGTTCACTTTTGTCCGCACCTATTGTTTAGCAATTGAGGAAGCGGCGGTGGACTAGAGACCCCGGGAATAATGATGTAGTGCTTGCGCCATAGTATGAATGTCTTCTCTGCTTCTCCTAGAGTCTTCTCCCCATCACCTCCTGGAATGTCAAGAGCCAGATCACTAAAACCTTTGTTCACTCTATCCACTAAGACGCTAACATATCCAGGTGGTATTATTGCCCCATGGATTCTTGGTGTCTTGGTAGGATCTGGAGAAGAAAAAATAGTAAGAGCCACCATGATTGTGGCATTCTCTTTTAGAATATGTAGCTCACATGATGTAAACGGTGCAGTGATGTCATCCACAGGAAAACATAGCATTGCGTCATCTTGATTTGGCAACTCCGTGGAAGCGCAGCTGCTTTTCAACTAATCAGGGGGTTAATATTAATGTTGATTCCTGGATCTGATGCCTGCCTTTGGGCACTCATTGCTATTTGCACTTGCTTTATGATTTCATCCTGCATTCTAGCTTGCATGTTTTTTTCGTACTCTTATGCTTGAAGCAACGCCTCCCATGACTCACGAACATATTCCTCCAACCTGTTGATCCGCGCTGCTTCCTCATCCTTCCTTCTCTGCCGGCTTCTGTAGGTATCTCTGTCGTTAGGGAAACCATGCTCCCAAGAAATGTTCCATCCTAAACCTCTCATTCGGCCACTGTGTTCAGCAGTCCCGATGGCATACGTCAGTTCATCCTTCTCTCTATTGGGCCTAAACGCACCAATAGCTTTAGCTTGTAGAGCATAAGATAATCTTTGTGTTGCTCTTTCGAGTTTTGGGCCATGAACCAGCTTTCCGGTCTCTAGGTCCAGTCTTCCCCCATGAGCGAAAAAACAATTCTTCACGCATTTGGGCCAATTGAGTGATTCTGGTGTGATACCCTTGGCAAGAATGTCCGCTTCCATTTTTTTCCCACTTGGGAATGGCAGTCGCGTAGCCACCAGATCCCATGTCATGGTGGTATACCTTCTATCGGGCATTCTCTTGGTTCCTTCTCACCCGTTTCTCACCCTCTTCCGATGTCTTGTACTGTACAAAATCATTCCAGTAGGGCCTCAACTTCGCGAGCGGGCCCCTAGTATTGAAATTGGGCGTTAGGTTCTTCTTGACGTATTTCGTGTATAGGGATTTCTTCCAAGTCTGGAATTGTGTGGCCATCTTCTTCATAGCCCACTTTCGAACTAGCTCCTTCAATTCATCATCGTTGATATCATCATAATCATCCGCTTGCAACGTGAAATGTTGAAGGATATCATCCCAAATTAAATTCTTATCAAGATCAGAGACAAAACTAACATGAGGCTCGTTGATCTTTTGCTTCCATTCATGGGCACTGATCGGAAGTCTATCCCTTACAAGGTACCCACAGTGTTGCATGAATTTCCTTGCATGTGGACCAAGTGGTTCGCCTGTCTCGATATTGAATTCGATATTATGTAGCGCCCCTCCAATGGCTTTTTCGGGCCTTGAATATTTTTGCTTTTCGCCGTTGTGGTCGTCGATCCAGAGGGCTACGTATAAAAAAAGAATAAATAAATATCATGTGTACACTAATAGATGATAGATATTCAAATATATATATATACAATATTCAAATATATATATAAATATATATACCTCGCCAGTATTTTCTTGCACAATATTTTCTTGGTTATCTTCAAGAGCCGGGTATTGACTCTCGTCATCTACATCCTGCTGGTCACCATCGGCAAATTGAGTGCCGGTGTTGATAATATTTATCATTTCTTCATCCATGTTGTCTCTCGGGGCAGCCATCTAGCTTTTACTCCACTAGATATATCTATAAAAAATAAAACATGTTTCAATAAATAACCATCCATACTAGTTGACCTTGCTTATGTGATCATCTCGGCGAGCATTTCTCCACCGGACGGCACCGTACTTGGCCAAGGAAGAGCTCCGATTCTATGAGGAAGGGAACACGGTCTTCCATGACCGTTCCCGCTCTCCCTCGTAGAATCAAAGCTCCTCCTTGGCGTCCGTTACCGCTCGGTAGAGAATATGCTCACAGAGATGAACACGGTCCGCAAATTCAACTAATACGGATTTTCTACAATTTTCTAACTATTTTTTAAGTTTTTCATTTCATGGAAAAATCAATTCTAAAAAATAAAAGGCATGATTTCTAAGTATTTCATTTCATGGAAAAATAATTCTAAGTGACCTGCTCGATATCGGCGAGCTCGCGGGCGTTTAGGTTGCCGAGGATAGTAACATTTGTAGATGACATTTGTAGGTCTAAAGTTATCAAATATCCTTCAAATTATAGCTCAAAAACATGTTTCAATAAATAACCATCCGTACTAGTTGACCTTGCTTACGTGATCATCTCGGCGAGCATTTCTCCACCGGACGGCACCGTACTTGGCCAAGGAAGAGCTCCGATTCTATGAGGAAGGGAACACGGTCTTCCACGACCGTTGCCGCTCTCCCTCATAGAATCAAAGCTCCTCCTTGATGTCCGTTACCGCTCGGCAGAGAACATGCTCGCCGAGATGAACACGGTCCGCAAGTTCAACTAGTACGGATTTTCTACAATTTTCTAACAATTTTCTAAGTTTTTCATTTCATGGAAAAATTAATTCTAAAAAATAAAAGGCATGATTTCTAAGTATTTCATTTCATGGAAAAAATAATTCTAAGTGACCTGCTCGATATCAGTGAGCTCGCGGGCGATTAGGTTGCCGAGGATAGTAACATTTGTAGATGACATTTGTAGGTCTGAAGTTATCAAATATCCATCAAATTATAGCTCAAAAACATGTTTCAATAAATAACCATCCGTACTTATTGACCTTGCTTACGTGATCATCTTGGCGAGCATTTCTCCACCGAACGGCACCGTACTTGGCCAATGAAGAGCTCTGATTCTACGAGGAAGGGAACACGGTCTTCCACGACCGTTGCCGCTCTCCCTCGTAGAATCAAAGCTCCTCCTTGACGTCCGTTACCGCTCGGCAGAGAACATGCTCGCCGAGCTAAACACGGTCTGCAAGTTCAACTAGTATGGATTTTCTATAATTTTCTAACTATTTTCTAAGTTTTTCATTTCATAAAAAGTTAAAATAAAATGTTTGGTCGTGGAGTCCATAGAAATGACCATATTTTGACCTAGCAACGCATTGTCAATTGTCATTGCGTTGCATTACACCCCGGACCAGACTCCGGACAATAAAATACTATGGTCGATCGATGCCGTTCTTTGTCGTACAGTCGCACGGTGACGGCCGACGGACCCATTCAACCACCAAATCTGTCAGGCCCGGCTGTTCGGGCGTATCGTCAAAAGAGAATGGATTTGCTTCCTATTGCATGGCCTTGCATTGCATCTGTCGTGCCAGTCAGAGGCACTAGTCCCCGGTGTGCTTCAAATCTCTACTGGTATACCGAGATGCAGCAGGTTGACGGTGGAAGAAAGAAATGAGGAAGACGAGCGAAGTGCACAGAGACAGCAACGCAACCGCAAAACCATGATAGGCAGAGCAGAATTCCAAATGGACGTGCACAGAGTACCATGTAATACAGGTTTGTTCCACATGAAAGCTGGCTAAAAATAAATTTTCAAGTGTTACAGGCACATACAAGAGATCAAAAAATAGCATAATCATGTCTATTATTTTGGTTGACGTAACATGACACAAATGTAACATGACACAAATGCTACTGATAGGCACATACAAGAGAAAATAGCATAATCTTTCCTTGGTTTGGTATGCCGCACGTCCGAATGAAGGAAGCACATACAAGAGAAAATAGCAGGCATAACACTGAAGAGAAATAGCAGGCATAACACTGAAGGAAGCTGTCCGAATGAGTTCGGTATGCAGCACGTCGAGAAAAGCTTGGATTTAGCATCCTAATCTTGACTTTGATATTTTCTCCATATCTGGGACAACATGAAAATAATAACTATAGCTTCCCATGTCATCTTTTAAACAACCAGAATTCATCTCACCGGTGAGGCAGCGCGCGCGGGGAAGGCTCGGGCGAGCTCCGGTGAGGCAGCGTGGGGAAGGCTCGGCCACGCTCCGGTGAGGTAGTGCGCGCGGGGAAGGCTCGGGCGAGCTCCGGTGAGGTAGTGCGGGGAAGGCTCGGCCGCGCTCCGGTGAGGCAGCGCGTGCGGGGAAGGCTCGGGCGAGCTCCGGTGAGGCAGCGCGGGGAAGGCTCGGCCACGCTCCGGTGAGGCAGTGCGCACGGGGAAGGCTCGGGCGAGCTCTAGTGAGGCAGCGCGGGGAAGCCTCGGCGCGCTTCGGTGAGCACGAGCGAGGTGGGGGCCGGGGACGAGGACGGCGCGCGCTCCAGCAAGGACGAGCGAGGCGCGCTGGCCGGCCGGAGAAGAAGCGCGCGTGCGCGTGGGGCCGGTGACAGCGTGCGCACGTGATGAGGTGAGGCTAGGGTGGTCGCCTGGGAGCGGCGGCGCTGCTGGATCGATCTGGTGGAGAAGATGAGGCAACGGCGTGGCGAAGACAGAGAGGATGAGAACTAGGGCGTGGCTTATAAAGGGAGACCTTTAGTCCTGGTTGGAGCTACCAACCGGGACTAAAGATTCTTTAGTCCCGGGCTATGGTTAGAACCGGGACTAAAGGTCTGAGCTTTAGTCCCGGGTGTAGCCATGACCCGAGAGTAAAGGGCATTTGGACGGGCCGCGAAAACTGCAGCTCCACCTTTAGTCCCGGGTGGTTGATCCACCCGGGCACCCGGGAGTAAAGGTGGAGCTGCAGTTTTCATGGCCCGCTAAAATGCCCTTTACTCCTGGGTCGTGGCTACACCTGGGACTAAAGCTCCACCTTTAGTCTCGGGTGGTTGATCCACCCGGGAGTAAAGGGGGAGCTACAGTTGGCTTTCTCCAATTTCCATAAGTTTTTTCCTTCTTTTATATATTTCTTTTATATAAATATGCAGAGAGTTATTAATTGCCTAATAAATAAAATATTATCCAAAAAAATTATAAAAAGAATTCTTGGACTTGGTTTTGCATTATTATACACAACAAAAATTTGTAAACTAAACTCTTTTGTTTTACTGTATAAATATTTGACATAGTGTAAATAATAATTACAATTTGCACCATGCAAACATATACTACTTAATTAAAATCATTAAAACTATTGTTTTTCGGTAGGAAATTAGTTTTCACATCTTATTAACGTTCATCATTTGGTTTTTCGTCACACATTCTCCACGGGAAATCCACCGTCTAGCAGAAAATTCATTTAAACCGTAGAAAATATGAAAACACGACAAAAAAATCTGAAGTCACAATTATTACATAATAGGTCTAATACATCACTATATATATCAAGCGAGCACATCAGTGAATTTCTTCTTAACATATATCCCTTGGTTATGATCTTGCCGTAACCATGGAGTGTCCTCATCATTTAGCTGGATGCTTGGGTCTTTGTTCACTGTGAAGGGTGGAATTCGGTCATTCTTTTCATAATCTTCTGATATGTCTGACTTGTCTTCAATTCCGATGATGTTTCTTCTCCCTGACAGAACTATGTGGTGCTTCGACTCATTGATTGGGTCGTTGTTGTTTTTCTCTCTCTTCGGTTTTGTAGACATGTCCTTGACATAGAACACCTGATTCACATCCTTGGCAAGGACGAATGGTTCATCTTTGTACCCAATATTGTTGAGGTCTACGGTTGTCATTCCATACTGGTTGTCGACTGCTACCCCGCCTTCAGTGACCTTTACCCATTGGCACTTGAACAAAGGTACCTTAAAAGTAGGTGCATAGTTTAGTTCCCATATCTCCTCTATGCGGCCATAATATGTTTGCTTATTTCCATTAGGGTCGGTGGCATCTATGCGGACACCACTGTTTTGGTTGGGCTAGTGTGTAAAATATATTCTCATTTATCTCGTACCCTTTGTATGTGAGGATATGCCACGATGGCTGCCTAGCCAACAAATAAAGTTGCTCATCAATACTCTCATCACCCTGACATTCTTTTCGCAACCAATCGCTAAAAGTTTCCATGTGCTGACGCGTAATCCAAGCTTCAGACTTCCCTGGAAACTCGGATCGGAGCAACTCTTTATGTGTCTCGATATATGGATCCACCAAAGCGGAGTTTTGCAGAACTGTATAGTGTGCTTTATTAAAATAATTGTCCTACATACCAATATATGGTTTCTTCCCTAGTGTCCCCTTTCCACTTAGTCTCCCCTCGTGTCGCGATTCAGGAACACCAATCGGATCAAGGTCGGGAATAAAGTCAATACAAAACTCAATGACCTCCTCTGTTCCATAGCCCTTGGCGATGCTTCCTTCTGGTCGAGCACGGTTGTGAACATATTTCTTTAGGACTCCCATGAACCTCTCAAAGGGGAACATGTTGTGCAGGAACATAGGACCGAGAATGCTAATCTCCTTGACTAGGTGAACTAGGAGGTGTGTCATGATATTAAAGAAGGAAGGAGGGAATACCAACTCAAAGCTGACAAGACATTGAACCACATCATTCTGTAGTTTAGCTAGATCCATTGGATCGATTGCCTTCTGAGAAATTGCATTGAGGAATGCACATAGCTTCACGGTGGCTAGACGTACATTTGGAGCTAGAATTCATCTTAATGCAATGGGAAGCAATTGTATCATGAGCACGTGGCAAACTTTAAAGTGATTTTGAGCTCAAATGGCTTACAAATAAAAAAAATCTACCATAAAAAAACCACATATATCTAGTCCACAAAATGAAATAAGCTACTGATGAAACATGAGAGTATAAAGTTGGTGACCTTTAGAACCGAAGAATCGATGGAGGAATAGAAGAAATCTTGTGATCACCGGTGATGAGAAAGAAGAGAGACCGACGATGAAGCAAGAACACTGAGCTCGAAGTGGCTCGGGCCCGGAGAAGAACAAGGGGTATATAGGAGGGGACCTTTAATCCCGGTTGTAGATAGAAACCGGGACTAAAGGTCCCTTTCTAGTCCCGGACGGAGCCTCCAGCCAGGAGTAGGCTTTTACTCCCGGTTGAAGGTACCAACCGGGAGTAAAAGTGAACCTTTAGTCCCAGTTGGTAGCTCCAACCGGGACTAAAGGTCTCCTCCAGCAAAAGCCTGGCGCAGTAGCCGTTGGGCTCTACCTTTAGTCCCGGTTGGAGCTACCAACCGGGGACTAAAGGTTTCTCTAGTCCCGGGCGCGAAAAATACCGGGACTACAGCCAAATTTCGATGTGGATCAAATGTCGTTTCTCTACTAGTGTGTACAGACATGGGCGAGCATCAAATTGTTGTATAATAATTTGTTAATAGGCAATGGTGGAGCTAGTGAATCTTGATGCCTCGGGCCACTGTCTAAGCGCCTAAACAACTCAAGCTCGACCCATGCACCGATGATTCACAAAAAGCGAAGTAAAAAATGCATAATTTAGTAGATATATGAACCATGCGTAATTGTACATTAACAAACTTGGTAAAACTACAATGTGGTACAAAATAACGACCTAATTAAAGACAATTTACGTGATTCTGAACCTACATATCACATATGCAAGGTGGTTTCAAGCACATGATCTTTCGACCTGCCTGGCAAGTAAAACAACCATGCGATCTTTCAACCTGCTAGCTATTTGCTATAAAGCCAAGTAAACAAGCAGCTTCCTATTTGCTATTATTTAGAAAACAGCCTGCTACTTGCTACTAGGCCATAAACAACTGAGAGCAAAGTTGGAAATGAAACATTAGCATTGCATATTAGGAAGTTGAGAACAATGAACAAGTGAACAACCTGCTAATAGCTAACTAGCTTGCTCCGGCCGGACGCGATGTGTTGTTGGCCTGCACTGGCGAAGAGCTCCCGGCCAGCTGTCCCCCTCCGCCTGTGCTCTGCGGTGTACCCCGCCCACGCGGCCACGCTGCGACGGTGAGATGTCGGGTCGCCGCCTTGGCGGCCAGCGGCCCAATACTTACCCACCGACCAGCGCGGACCGCCCTTGGCGGCTGGCCGCAGCCGGCTGCGGCCTGCGCCCGAGTTGCTGCAGCGGCGGCTAGGGTTTGAAGCACGAACAGGAAGGAACCGGAGGGAAAGGAGGATGAGCAGAGATTGCGGCGTGATAGGGCAGAGCGCCGCCAGACGACTCAGGGTCGGCAATTCAAACACCGGTGCGCTCCTATGCCTGGACTGCTGGGCCCGGTTGGGAGATTCCAGAATAATTGGTCCAACTAGGCTTTTGCCCCGTGCGCTACCGTGGGCCTATTTGGCACAGCTCATATGTTGTTTTATTTATTAAGCACTTATTTTTAAAATAGCTTCACTCATGAAGTTATTTTTCTCCCTCTCTCACAAAGACATGAATTGGGTAAAGCTAAAAAAAAGTTGCTTATCCTAGCTCCATCCCTCATTTCTCTCTCCCATCCATGTATGAAGTTATTGGTGAAGCTGTTTTGTCAAACAGTTTTTCCAAAACAGCTCAACTTCACCTAGAAAGTTGTTCATGAAGCTGTTTTAAAAAAACAGCTTTACTAGTGAAGTTGAGCTGTGCCAAACAGACCCTATATGGGACAAAACGATAAAACACGTTTTTGAAAAGAAAAATACATTTTCAGCCCTCAATTTTTTTGTTAAAGTTTGGATTTAGCCTTTACACAAAAAAAAGTTTGAATTTAGCCCTAAAATTATTAAAACCGGACAACTTTGGACTCTTAGCTGGTTTCAAAGTGACTTTCAGCATATAATTCTAAGAATAATAAAATAAAAGGTAGATAGCTAAACTTCATAAATATTTTTTAAAATAAAAAATTGAAATTCATACAAAATGCTTCAAAAATTTTGGTTTTGTAATTTCTTCATCCGAGTCCATTCAAACAATTCAAAAAAAATAATTTTAAAATATAAGGCCTTAAATAGAATTTTGGGTAGTAAATGATTTGAAATAAATCAGTCATCAACTACAAAATTGTAGATCTCATCGAGACATAAAATTTTGGTATTGGTCATTTCTCCATCTAAGTTTGTTTGAACAATTCAAAAAAATTAAATTTCAAAATATAAGAACTTCAAACATAATTTTGACATCATACACGATTTTAAATTAAAAAATCATAATCTACAAAGTTGTATATCTCATCGAGATCTACAACTTTTGTTTTGGTCATTTCTCCAACTGAGTTCATTCGAACAATTCAAAAAAATAGAATTTCAAAATATGACAACGTTAAACAAAATTTTGGGAGCATAAGTGATTTCAATGTATAAAGTTATAGTTCTCGTCAAGATCTATAACTTTGTTATTGTTCATTTTTGTTTAAACAATTCAAAAAAATGAATTCCAAAATATGAGAACTTCAAACAATAGATTATATTAAAATTAAAATAATATTTAAATTTATAAAAAAAATCATAATTAATTTATTTAAATATATTTTAGAAAAAGTTGGTACCAATTTTATATTTTATATTTCAAATAATTATTTATGAATTTTAGAGATTTACTTCTTCTTCTTCTTCTTATTATTATTATTATTATTATTATTATTATTATTATTATTATTATTATTATTATTATTATTATATAGATAGATATACACTAAAAACCACCACCTTTCAAACTAATCAAGGACTAAAGTTGTCCAACTCTAATAGTTGGTGGGCTGAGCATGTTTGGTTTTGGAGTTCGAGGTCTAAATCCATACTTGAGCAAAAGTTTGTGGCTAAAATGGGTTTTTCTTTATCTTATTTTTGGTAATCCACTAGAGTAGCAAATATCATATTGTTGATTTCTCGTTAAGTCAGCAAATATTTTTGTGATCCACGGGACCGGATAGCTAAGTTCTGATATTAGAAAGCAACTGACTCCTTACGAAAAACCTATTAACATGAAAGCATCTAGACTGTGCTACTATGATTTATTTGCGCCATATAATAAGGAAACTCAAGCCCAGTGCCACTTGCAAAAATCAGGGGATAGGCACTGTGGAGTAATCTATATCTATATCTCTTATGAAGCTAATTCCTAGTAGAAGTCTATCTTAACATGTAAGTCATCCGCATCATCCTCCACTAACTATCCACATCATCTTTCACTAAGCTATCGATATCATATCCACTTAATTATGATTTTTTAGTACTATTCCTCTTTTTTATTTCTTTTACTTTTCCCTTATTTGTTTCTCATAGTTATTGCTACTATTTATTTCTATCATTCTATTAACTACTTATAAAGCTAAGCTGATTGCAATTACTTAGAAATTTAAACATGAGGAGAAATTAAAGAAAATAATGCATTGTCTGAAATAAATATGGGATAAATATTGATTTAGCTTCGACGAGGCTCAAGGCTTCTCTTCCTCAAGTGGGGGTTTTCCTTCTTGTTTCGTGATGGAATTCTTTTCAGAGGAGATGAGACAAATGAAGGTTCCTCCTTTTGCCACGTCTTCTTGGATTTTGATTGTTTCTTGCCAGGCTTCTCCATTTCCTCGGTTGGTTGAGAGGTGTCGGTGCAGAAAGTGATCAACACGTAAATATTTGTAGTTTTGCCGTACGTTATGATCGGAGATGACCTAACACTCAATGACACAGGGTTTATACTGGTTCAGACAATGTACCATACGTCCAGTTTGAGTCGGTTGGTGACTTTATTCCTGAGCCTAGGTGCTCGAAGTTTGCTGTGGGGTTACAAACGAGAAGGAGAAATATGGGGGCTACAAGAGGTCCAGCCGGACTCTGGTCAGAGGGGCCGAGAGTGATGGGAGCTTCACTATGTGCTAAGTGAACTTGATCGATCTGAATGAATCTACCTGTTGGGAGAGAGCGCATCCCCTTTTATAGATGAAGGAGATGGCCTTACAAGTGAGAGAGAGAGTACATATGCTACTGAGCCTTGTTGCCCATGCCGACGGGTACAGGACGATGGTAGGCGCCCATAACACTGTTGAATGTCAGATGCACATGGGGAGTTTGTGTTGTCTTCTTCGGGTATGGCAGATGTCGGCGCCTGCCACACTTTTGATACCTAGAGGCATGTAAGGGGTTTTACCATGTTCGCCTGGTACGGTAAATGCCGGCGCCAACAACACTGTCGATGCCTAGAGGCACGTGGGGGATCCTTACCGTATGGGAGTTAATGGCGCCCACAATACTGTAGGGGAAAATGTCGGCGCCTACAACACTGCTTGGGTTCTATCGTGCCAGGGAGGTCACAGGGTACTGCTTGGCAGGTGCACAGGGTACAGTCCCTTGTATTTGCGGTTTGACTTGTGTGCCCTGTATTTCTTTCTCCGTCTGTTTCCTGGTCCTTACCGAGCAGGCGTCTCCGGTCGGTTGGTCCCAGTCGACTCTGATTGCGCTAGTCGAAGAAGAGTAGTGAGCAGGGGTTTTTGGCGCATCCTCGGTCGGAGATGCGGGTCAGAGTCGGAAGCGGTGTTTGGTCAGGCCTTCTGGTCGGAAAAGTCGTCCGAAGGTGGGCTAGAGACCGAAGCAAGCGCTCCGGTCAGAGAGGCGGGCCAGAGTCAAAAGCGGGTGCCATTCCTCCTCGGCCAGGCCTTCCGGTCGGAGATTGGATCGCTCCTCTGGCCTGTCATTTAACTACTTGGGCCGGCCCATGAGTTGCACGTTTGTCTGCTTGGGCCGAACCTTTGTTGGAAAGCCGGTCTGCAAGGGACCCCGGGTTTATGAACCCGACAGGAGCCCCCGAGCCCCCGGGCGATTTCAGGCAGAATCGTCTAGCGGATTTTTTTTGTCGCGACAGTGGGTGCGCACGAGCGCACCTGCTGGTGTAGCCCCTGAGCCCCCCGAACGATTCGGGCAAAATTGTCTGGGGGATTTTGTCAGCGAGCGTGTGTGCGTGTTTTTTAGTTGAGACAAAGTTGTCAACCAAGGCATCATTGCGCAGCCAAGGTGGTTTAGCTTTAGGGATTGGACGAGATGGAGCTCGCGAATCCTGGCGTCGGTGCGCGCCATGGAATCGGGCGAGTTGGGGTCGTGGATCCTGGCATCAGTGCGCGCTATGGGATCAGACGAGGCAGTTAGTTTAGGGATCGGGCAAGACGGAGCTCATGGATCATGGTGTCGGTGCGCGCCGTGGGATCAGGCGAGGCAGTTAATTTAGGGATCGGACGAGACAGAGCTCGCGGATCCTAGCATCGGTGCGTGCCGTGGGATCGAGTGAGCCAGAGTCGTGGATCCTGATGGGGCGAGTTTGGGGTCGCAGACCTTGGCGTTTGGTGTGCAGTCAAGGCATAGCCGAGGGATGGGGCGAGTTTGGGGTCACAGACCTAGGCGTTTGGTGTGCAGTCGAAGCGTAGCTGAGGGATGGGGCAAGTTCAGGGTCGTAGACCTAGGTGTTTAGAGTGTCTTGAGCCCCCGATCCCCGTTGGGCTTGGTAGGGGCCGGTTTTGAGTTGTGTGCGTTACCCAGTCGTCGGTTTCTCACAACCTGAGGGGCTGAGTTTTGTCGCTTGCCACAATCGCTCGGGATTGAGTGACGCACTCGGTGAGCTCACTAATGGGTATGATCGAGTGGAATCTAGGTCCATCGTTCGTGACGGGGTCAGCATAGCCCTCTTGTGACATTCCACTGCTCCTTTACCTACAACCCGGTAGATGCCTGGGTCGTTTCGGAGACCGACCCGGGTGGCCTACTGGCCTCCCCTCGATGGAGATTCTGTGGGTTTGGTGAGAGGTTTAGGATCTAACGAGAAGGTTGAGATGACCCTGTCTGCCTTGGAGTAGACTAGGCGAGGGCCGCACGGGGCTCATCTACGTTTTCTCCCCTGGTTTTGTTTTATGTGGGGCAGCCTCGAGCCCTTCGTGGGATGGCCTTTGAACCCTGGTTGGTTGTTGCTCATGTTGAATGAGGCAACTGCCGCTTCGTGACTCAACATGGAGCGTTGTGATGCATTTCACCACATGTGCGATGCCTTAGTTCCCAAGCCCCCGGGCGATTCAGGGCTCGAATCGTCCAGGGGGCACGGGCGTATGGAATGAATGCGCGTATGGATGTATGAATGATTATAAAGAAATAGTGGGGGTTGGTAAGGTTACCTTGATGACTCGAGTGACAGGGTTTGAAGAGCTCCAATCGGAGATGTTCGATCGGGACCCGTGCTCGTCGTTCGTGATGGAGCCGGCATGACCTACATGGGGTGTCCCTTTGCTCCTTACCTGTCTCTCGGTGTTTTCCTTAGCTGTTCGATCGACTTAGGAAGTCCGATGGTCTCTCCTGGCGGAGATCCTATTGTTTGGGTTTTTTCAAGTATAGCTTGGGAAGGCGGGGGCCGCCTGCGAGTGGTGGCACTTTGGTTCCTGCACCCGGCGTGTGGTAGTGGTGGGCCATACCCAGGTGTCGATAGAATTTCGTCGGTAGTCCACCGAGGGGCATCCCACGATGGTAGATTTGTCGGTGGGGATGCGCATGATCAGGAACCGGATGGTGATACAAGGCGCAAAGACAGCGATTTAGACAGGTTCGGGCCATCTGATCGACGTAATACCCTACGTCCTGTGTCTTTGGTGGATTGTATTGAGATGTAGTAGATAGATCTAGATGGATCTTGTCCGCTAGGGGACCCCTACCTCTCCTTATATACTCTGGAGGAGGTAGGGTTACAAAGAAAGTAGCCTATTTGGTACTATACAATAGCTTGCGATGCACACCGAGCAGCGCCATGCACACCTTGATCTTGTGGGTTGGGCCACCTCTGATGGTGCGGCCCATGTCTTGGGGGCCATACCCCCACAGCTAGTCCCTGAGCCTGATAGTAGGTGACGTAGTCACGTGGTGCCAAGGTCATAAAGTAGAAGACCAGCCGAGCAGGTAGCCAGTCCTTGGGCGTAGCCTCGAGATGAGAACAAGCACATTCATCGCAAGGTGAAGTGTGCCCACTTAGTCCCTGAGCCTACTGGAAGATGAAGAATGAATCTTGTAGCAGGGTCAAAGAAGTCTGAAAACTTGCCGATGTCGTCTGACATGCGCGTATCAAGACCCCAGATGCGCTGCCCAAGATCAGCACCCTGATCCGAATAGCATGGAGCAGCTTGATTGCACACCGATGAGACGTAGCAAGATCCGAGCACCAAGGAGTCCCTGGCATGACCGGCGATGTCCGAACACCCAGGGAGTTCCCAGCGTAGCTGGCGATGACCGAGGACCGAGGAGTCCTCGGTGTCACTGGCGATGACCGAGCACCGAGGAGCGAGGAGTCCCTGGCATCGCTGGCGACGACTGAGGAGCGATGAGTCCTCAGCGTCGCTGGCGATGACCGAGCACCGAGGAGCGAGGAGTCCCCGGCGTCGCTGGCGACGACCGAGCACCGAGGACCGAGGAGTCCCCGGTGTCGCTGGCGATGACCAAGCACCGAGGAGTCCCCGGCATCGCTGGCGATGACCGAGCACCGAGGAGCGAGGAGTCCTCGGCTTCACTGGCAATGACCAAGCACCGAGGAGCGAGGAGTCCCCGGCGTCGCTGGTGATGACCGAGCACTGAGGAGCGAGGAGTCCCCAATG
Source organism: Miscanthus floridulus (assembly GCF_019320115.1). Classification (NCBI taxonomy): domain Eukaryota; kingdom Viridiplantae; phylum Streptophyta; class Magnoliopsida; order Poales; family Poaceae; genus Miscanthus; species Miscanthus floridulus. The sequence goes on from NC_089588.1 coordinate 76,632,191, forward strand.
TCGCTGGCGATGATCGAGCACCGAGGAGTCCCCGGCGTCGCTGGCGATGACCGAGCACCGAGGAACGAGGGGTCCCCGGCGTCACTGGCAATGTCCGAGCGCCGAGAAGCAAGGAGTCCCCGGCGTCACTCGCGATGACCAAGCACCAAGGAGCAAGGAGTCCCCGGCGTCGCTGGCGATGACCGAGCACTAAGGAGTCCCTGGCATCGCTGGCGCTGATCAAGCACCGAGGAGCGAGGAGTCCCCGGCGTCTCTAGCGATGACCGAGCACTGAGGAGCGAGGAGTCCTTGGCATCGCTGGCGATGACCGAGCATCGAGGAGCGAGGAGTCCCCGACGTCACTGGCGATGACCGAGCACCAAGGAGCGAGGAGTCCTCGGCGTCATTGGCGATGACCGAGCACTGAGGAGCGAGGAGTCCCTGGCATCGCTGGCGATGACCGAGCACCAAGGAGCGAGGAGTCCTCGGCGTCGCTGGCGATGACCGAGCACCAAGGAGTCCCTGGCGTCGCTGGTGATGACCGAGCACCGAGGAGCGAGGAGTCCTCGGCGTCACTGGCGATGATCGAGCACCGAGGAGTGAGGAGTCCCTAGCATCGCTGGCGATGATCGAGCACCGAGGATGGAGGAGTCCCCGGCGTCGCTGGCGATGACCAAGCACCAAGGAGTCCCCGGCGTCGCTGGCAACGACCGAGCACCGAGGAGCGAGGAGTCTCCAGTGTCGCTGGCGATGTCCGAGCACCGAGGAGCGAGGAGTCCCCGACGTCGCTGGCGATGTCTGAGCACCGAGGAGCGAGGAGTCCTCGACGTCGCTGGCGATTACCGAGCACCGAGGAGTCCTCGGCGTCGCTGGCGATGACCGAGCACCGAGGAGCGAGGAGTCCTCGGCGTCGCTGGCGACGACCGAGCACCGAGGAGCGAGGTGTCCTCGGCGTCGCTGGCAATAACCGAGCACCGAGGAGCAAGGAGTCCCCGGTGTCGCTGGTGATGACCGAGCACCGAGGAGTTCCTGGCGTAGCTAGCGATGTTCGAGCATCGAGGAGCGAGGAGTCCCCGGCTTAGGCGGCGACGTCTGTGTGGTGAAGTGTGCCCACTTAGTCCTCAAGCACGAAGAAACCAAGCGTCGAGGAGTAACCAACGTATCTGGCGATGAAGCATGAGCGACCAACATTCTGGTCAACTGGTCGGCGGCGAAGTGAGCATTGACTAGAAATGACTGGTGAATAGTCCGATCAACTGGTCAGCGACAAAGTCGATGAACCAAGCGGTCTGACCAGTTGATCAGTGGAGAAGCCCGAGCACCAGGTGATCCGATCACCTGGACGATGATCCTGCAATACAAACATGTAGAACGGGTAGTACATGATGTAAAAATATACGAACTCTGTAGAAAAAATAACGTATGTAGCTCGGCGATCAGTTGGCGTGAAGATATATTTATGTTTAATATAAACCACCCAAACAGTTAGTGTGTAGCTGAGTGTCCAGCCCTATCTAGCCTGTTAACCATAACGCGGGGCGCGGAGCCCGTGCACGTGTAGGAAGAACAAAGCGTCGCTAAGGAGCCACTGCCAACCACCCATAATGCAAAGTGCAGATGCTCGTGCATGTGTAGGGAGGAGCCGGAGACAGGGCCATCTCTGGAGGAGTCCGAGCATCAACAGGACTGTTCGGGGGTTCAGAAAATCGTTTGGAGAGCAAATATGGAGAAAATAGCTTGAAGAAACATTATAGCGATTAACGAAGATTGGAGAATATTTAAAAGAATATTAAAGTGTGACTTATCTTTAGATAGAACATCTGGTCAGCGGCGTATGGCGTTGTCTGGTCGGCGTGAGGATGGACATCTCCAATCTGGTCGGTGAATTTGCCCCTAAGGGCATCTTGGTAAGCCGCAGCGGCGTAGGTGAACCCAAAGGGTAGGGCCGTAACCCATGGAGTTTTCCGAATAGCCTCCAACAGATCTGGATCGGAGGGTGGTCGGCGCTGAACCAGAGTGTCCAGAGCCGATTCGGCGATGGAGAGGCAATCGGCGAGCTTCAGACCGAGCCGACCAATGGACTCGATTAGATCATCGTTGTTGATCTGCCTCCTCTGGTAGCGAGGAAGCGGGCGGCGAGTTGTTGATGAAGGTGACCTCGGAGGTGGTTCTGAGATCAGATCTACAGTCGTGGGTGCTGATGTAGCCAACGATGAAACGTCGTCGTCGACCGGCATGGATCTCCATGAAATTGATGACAAGAACGCGTTGTTGATTTGAGGTCCATCTGGCTCGCCATGGATCAAGCACACTCCCCTACCTAGCGCACCAACTGTCGACAGAATATCGTCGGCAGTCCATCGAGGGGCATCCTACGATGGTAGATTTGTCGGTGGGGATGCGCGTGATCAGGAACTGGATGGTGACACAAGGCGCAGAGACAGCGATTTAGACAGGTTGGGGCCGTTTGATCGACGTAATACCCTACGTCCTGTGTCTTTGGTGGATTGTATTAGTATGTAGTAGATAGATCTAGATGGATCTTGTCCGCTAGGGGACCCCTACCTCTCCTTATATACTCTAGAGGAGGTAGGGTTACAAGGAAAGTAGCCTATTTGGTACTATACAATAGCTTGCGATGCACGCCGAGCAGCGCCATGCACGCCTTGATCTTATGGGCTAGGCCACCTCTGATGGTGCGGCCTATGTCTTGGGGGCCATACCCCCACACCAGGCCATGTCCTGTCTGACCAGGCGCCGTTCCGTCGGTCAGTATGCGTCCCATCGGTCAGGGCGCATCCCACCGTTCCCATCCACATTGAATGGGGGAAGGGAGAGAGTTTTTTGGTCCAATCTTTTGCCCTTCTTCAGCTATCGCATTTCCTCCTTAAATAGGGGAAAGATAGGGCTTTTCGTCATAGTCCTTTGTCTGTTCTCCAACTATTGCCTCTCCTCCTTCCTCCTCACCGAGAGTGCATGTATTCCACGACGGTTCCTAAGTGAGAGAGGGTAAGCGAGGGGGAGGACTTACAGATCCTTTCATGAATCCGGAGCGCGATGTCTTGCTGGAGGCTACCTGAGGCGGTGCTGGCTGTCTTTGCCTGAGAAGGGGTGGCTTTCGCCGAAGGAGGTGGCGCGCTGGATTCGTCTGTGAGGCCTTTTTTGGGATGGAGCCATGTGTGGATTTTTTCTGGTGGATCTTCACCGGGCGAGTCTTGTCAGAGGGGAAGTTGCTTAGGAACATGTTGGTGGAGGGTTCCGTGCCTGCAGCTGCTCAGGTTGACCAGTTCATAAAGTTTGATGAGATCTCTTCCAGCCATGGTGGCCATACCTTGGTGGCAGCGTCCCTGCCTAGGAGCTGCCTCGACTTCATGAGAAGGTCCGGAGCTCCATGCTCTTCTGCTGAGCATCTATGGGTGTGACTCTCTTGAGGTACCTGTTGCGCTCGCCGAAGTCGAGGGAGCGAAACCGGGTGGGGCCCCTATAGCGGTGGTTATGTCCGGCGGCGTGTGCCGTGGCCTCTCCTTTGGCGTTAGGCCATGTCATCGAGCGGCCGTAGTAGTATTTGGAATAGAAGTAGTTAGAAAAAGTAATAGTTGAGTTCGTGGGTGAGTCCCCGTGTGAACAGTTTTTTGTATCAATGAATACATCAGTTCTGTTTTCGTGATAGAATCACTATCCGTTCCTTGTTTTTATCCTAGCATAGCTTTTGTTTTTGTCCTTTCTTTTTCGCACCTGCCTGTTAGTTCCGTGGGTTGTAGCTTTTAAGAACCTGGGCATGACCCACGGGGCTCGGCTGCTCATAATCGTAGGTCATGGCAGGGTGCGTTCGGTTAGGAGTAAGAACAAAGTTACGTAGGGTAATTAAAGGAATGGAATGTGCTACCATTCGGGGACAAGGTTATTACCATGTGATAGTAAAATTGTACCCTCATGGAGCCCCTGAGTGACCCGGGCTGAAAGTGTTTGGGCTAGGGTGCTTTATAGGAGCAAGTGTTTAACTAAAAAGCGGTAAGACCAAATTTAGGGGGAAAACGACGTAGCTGTTCAATGTTCCAAGTGTTGGTGAGAATGTTGTCGTTGTCGTCCTCTAGTCGGTAGGTGCCCGGTCGGATCACTTAGGTCACTGTATAGGGTCCTTCCCATGGTGGAGATAGTTTGTGTTTTTCCTTTGTTAATTTGGTCCTCCAGAGTACGAGATCACCGACTTTGAGGATCCTCCCCCTGATCTTCCTTTCGTGGTACCTGCGGAGAGTTTGCTGGTAGCGAGCGGAGCGGATGATGGTCGTCTCGTGGGCCTCTTTGAGCAGGTCAACTGTGTCTTGCTGAGCCTCCATGGCTCAGTCGCGGTCGAAAACCTTCACTCTTGGGGCACCGTGGTCGAGGTCGGAGGGCAGCACTACTTCAGCTCCATAGTCCAGGAAGAAGGGTGTGAACCCTGTGGATTGGTTCGGGGTCGCTCTCAGGCTCTAGAGGATCGCTAGGACCTCTGCAACCCATCGCCCGGTGTACTTGCTGAGTTGGTCGAAGATGCATGGCTTAAGTCCTTAGAGGACCATGCCATTGGCACACTCGACCTATCTGTTAGTACGTGGGTGTCCGACCGAGGCCAAGTCAATCCTGATGCTATATCCATCACTGAAGTCTAGGAACTTCTTTCTAGTAAAGTTAGTCCCATGGTCAGTGATGATACAGTTAGGAATGCCGAACCGGTAGATGATGTCGAGGAAGAATTTAACCACCTCTTCCGAGCAGATGTTGCTGATGGGCTTGGCCTCTATCCACTTGGTGAACTTGTTGACTGCTACAAGTAGGTGAGTGAAGCTGCCCGGGCCCTTTTTATGGGGTCCTACCATGTCGAGGCTCCAGACCGCAAATGGTCAGGTGATGGGGATGGTTTGAAGTTCCTATGCTAGCAAATGAGTTTATCGAGCATAGAACTGGCATCCCTCACACCTACGGACAACCTCCTCTACATCTCGTAGTGCGGTGGTCTAGTAAAAACCTTAGCGAAAGGCTTTTTCGACCAGCGACCTCAGGGCCATGTGATGTCCACAGATCCCGGCATAGACCTTGAGGAGGAGCTGCTTCCCCTAGTTGGTGGGGATGCACTTCATGAGAACCCCCGATGGACTCCATTTGTAGAGTCCGTCACCAAGTATGACAAAAGTCTTAGCACATCAAGCGATCTATTGGGCTTTAGTCCTCTCGAGCAGAAGAACCTCCTTAAGGAGGTAGGCGAGTAGCGGCGCTCGCTAGTTGGTTTGATCGAGTGCCAATACGGTGACGTCAGCTAGTGACGTTGTCATAGAGGCACTGGGGTTGGAGCCCCCGAGTGCCGGCATGGCATCAGGGTTGGAGCCCCTGGGCACCAGCTTGGTGTCGGGGTGTGTCTAGATCAGACCTTCTAGGACGCGGGCGGACGGCTCATGGAGATCGTTGATGAAGACCCCGCTCGAGGATGTATCCCGCCTGGCGGCCAATTTTGCGAGAAAGTCAGCGGCATCGTTGTCCTTTCGGGGGACGTGATGTAGCTTGATTACCTAGAATTTGTCCTCAATCTTGCGCACCTCTTGATAGTATGCCACCATAAGGGGGATTTTGCAGGAGGACTCCTTCATGACCTGATCGATGACCAGCTCTGAGTTGCCACGAATGTAGAGTCATGCAGCACCAAGTTCGATGGTGATGCGTAGTCCGTTGATGAGGGCCTCATACTCCGCGGCATAGTTTGAGGCTGAAAAGTGGAGGCAGAAGGCGTAGCAGAGCCTACTCCCATCTGGGGAGATCAGAACCACTCTAGCCCCCGATCTAGGCGCCATGACGGACCCGTCGATGTACATTGTCTAGTACTCGTGAGTGACGTCTAGGGTCGATAGCTGGACCTCTGTCCATTCGGCAACAAAATCCGCGAGAGCTTGAGACTTAATGGCGGTATGGGGGATATACCTGATGTCATGACCCATGAGTTCGAGTGCCCACTTGGAGATCCATCTTGTGTCTCATGGTTGCGGACGATGTCTCCAAGCGGGTATGAAGTGATGACCGTGACTTCGTGGTCGGTGAAGTAGTGTAGGAGCTTTCGGGTTGCCATCGGCAGGGCGTATAGGAGCTTCTGCACCTATGGGTACCAGACCTTGGGGTTAGTGAGTACCTCCCTGACAAAGTAAACAGGCCGCTGGACCTTAAGGTGGTATCCTAGCTCCTCCCTTTCGATGACCAGGGCGGCGCTTACCACATGGTTGCTGGCCGCGACGTAGAGGAGGAGGGGTTCTCCTCGTTCAGGAGCGACGAGGATTAGGGTCGACGTTTGGGATGCTTTGAGGCTCTCTAGAGCCTGCTAAGCTTCCTCAGTCCAAACAAAGGCGTCCATCTTTTTGAGGAGCTTGTAGAGTGACATCCCTCGTTTGTCGAGCCGAGAGATGAACCGGCTTAGAGCGGCCAGACAGTCGGTGAGCCTTTGCACGCCCTTGACGTTGCGTATGGGGCCCATGTTGGAAATGGCCATGATTTTTTTGGGGTTGGCCTCGATGCCATGCTCGGACACAATGTATCCTAGCAGCGTCCCCTTTGGAACCCCAAAAACACATTTCTCAGGATTCAATCTGATGTTGAACCTTCGGGGGTTCACGAACGTTGCGGCCATGTTTGTGATCAGGTCGTAAGCTTAAGCCATTTTGACTACTATGTCATCAACATAGATGGCGATCGTTGGTCTTGGCCGCTCGGCTTGATTAGGCTGATCGAGCGGGTCGATTTGGTCGGTGAAGCATTGCTGCATGCACCTTTGGTAGGTGGCACTAGCATTTTTTAGGCCGAAAGGCATGGTTATGTAGCAGTACGAACCATACAGGGTGATGGACGAGGTTGCGAGCTGATCAGATTCTTTCATCATGGTTTGGTGATAGCCCAAGTAGGCATCCAGAAAGGAGAGGATCTCGCAACCCGAGGTGGAGTCAACTATCAGGTCTAGCATGGCAAAGAAAAGTGATCCTTTGGACATGCTTTGTTGAGGCCAGAATAATCGACGCACATTCTCCATTTCTCAGTCTTCTTTTTAATAAGAATAGGATTGGCAAGCCAGTCAGAGTGGAATACCTCTCTGATAAATCCAGCTGCCAGGAGTTTGGTTTTTTCTTCGCCTATGGCCGTGCGCCTTTCATCATCGAAATGGCGTAGGCATTGCTTAGCGGGCTTTGAGCCCGGGATGAGGCGTAGCGTGTGCTCAGCGATGTCCCACGGTATCCCTGGCATGTCAGATGGCTTCCATGCGAAGACATCGCGATTGGCGTGTAGGAAATCGATGAGCTCGCATTCCTATTTGGTAGGGAGCTGGGTCCTGATCCGCACCATTTTGGTTGGGTAGGTGGGGTCGATTCCCACCACCTTGGTTTCCTCAAGTGGGCGGAAGGCCGTTGAGGAGTTTGGTTTGTTGTAGTCTAGGACTACTGGGGTCGATGACTCCCCGAGCCACAGAAGCTCAGACGAGTTGATGACTATAGTGGCGAGCTCGAAATGCTCGCGGTGGCACGTGAAGGCGTGCGAAAAGGCACTGCTCATGGTGATGACGCCGTTCGGTCCCAGCATCTTCAGCTTGAGGTAAGTGTAGTTGGGGATTGCCTTGAATTCGGCGTAGCATGGCGGCCCCAAGATGGCATGGTAGGACCCTGGAAAGTCCACCATTTCGAAGGTGAGGACCTCCGAGCGGAAGTTGGCTCGGTTGCCAAACGTGTCGAGGAGGTCGATCTGCCCGAGCGGATATGCTTGTGCTCCTAGGATCACCCCGTGGAAGGGAGAGCCCGCTAGGCAGAGTTCTGACTAGGGGATGCGCATGGCGTCGAGGGTGTCGACATAGAGGATGTTGAGGCTGCTGCCTCCATCCATCAGCACCTTGGTGAGGTGCTTCTTGTGGACGATGGGGTCGACGATGAGCGGGTAATGTCCTGGTCTCGCGATGTGGGAGGGATGGTCCCTCTGATCGAAGGTGATCGGAGATTCCGACCAGCTAAGGAAGGAGGGGACAGCCGTCTCAGCGGTGCATGCCTCCCTATGGCGCACCTTGTGCTGGCGCTCGGACCAGATGGCATTGGATCCGCCGAAGATCATGATGCATTCCTCAGGGTCAGGGAAGCCGTCACTGTCCTTGCCCACCGCGCCTCCTTTCTTGGCTGTCGCCTCTTTGCCGTCTCCTTTCGGCCCCCCGGCCTGTCGTAGGAAACATTTGAGGAGCTTGTAGTCCTTGTAGAGGTCTTTGACAGGGTAGGCATGGTTGGTGCATGGGCTATCCATGAGCTTGTTGAAGTGGTCAGGCAGTCCCTATTGGGGTTGCTTGCCCGTGCGATCAGCCGTGACGACCAACGCGGCGTTGTCCGATCGACGCTGATCTTTTTTATTCTTCTTGCCCCTCTGTGTGGAGGGGCCCTCATCTTAGTCCATGCGCTTGGTCTTGCTTTTGTCTCGGCCTCCATTGAAGACCGCTCTGACTGCCTCCTTGTCGAAGGCATGGTTAGTGGCAACGTCGAGCAGGTCACGGGTGGTATGGGGCTTTAGGTAGCCAAGCTTGTGGATCAGGGACTCGCAGGTCATCCTGGAGAGGAATGTGCTGATGATGTCCATGTCAATGACATCAGGGAGGGAGTTGCATTATTGGGAGAACCTGCGGATGTAATCCCGCAGGGACTCGCTGGGCTTCTGCTGGTAGCTCTTGAGGTCCAAGGAGTTTCCAGGTCGGACATACGTCCCCTAGAAATTTCCAACGAAGACCCTTTTGAGGTCCACCCAGTCACGGATGCTGTTGTGCGGGAGAAATTCAAGCCATGCCCAAACATGTTCCCCCACCTAGATGGGGAGATACTGAATGATGAAATAGTCATCATCCACCCCTCTGGCCCGACAGGCGAGCCAGAAATCTTTGAGCCAAATACTGGGGTTTGTCTCCCTAGTGTACTTGGTGATGTTGGTGGGCGGTTGGAAGCGCTGTGGGAATGGCGCACTCCGGATACGCTGGTCAAAGGCCTAGGGTCCTAGGCCCTCAGGGCTAGGACTCTAGTCGTCTGGCCGGCGACCATGCCTGGGGCACATTTCACCGCTCCCCACGATGGTTCGGCTAGGATCCATGTCGCCTGCCCTCATCATCGCCCGATGGACATCATCATCATGCCGGGCTTGATGCCAGTTACTGATGATGTTGCAAGCGTCTTGGTGCAGACCGGGCTATTCGTGTACTAGGGGTCAGTGTAGAGCAGGCGCTGGGTCAGACCGTGGCACGGCCGCTGCCTCCTGAGCCGTACTTGGCGGCTGTAGCGGCGAGCGGATGGAGCGATCTATCTGGCGCATCCCCACTCCCGTGGTGGGGAGAGAGGGCACGTGTTGAAGTCATGATGTGGAGCTTTCCGCCTATTGAACGGCGGCGGCTTCTACTAGCACCTAGAGGTTCCGGTACACCGCCCGCTCCTGGGGGTCGATGGGCTCGGGAACGCCACGCAGAAGCATTGCCGCAGCAGCGATGTTCTGGCTAGCCCGAGCAAACTGTGGAGGATCATTCCCCTCATTCATGATGCGTGTTGGACCTAGCTAGCGTGACCCCAGGCGCTGCCCACTGGGTCATGCACGTGGGGCGGAACATGCCACACCGAGCACGCCGGGGTAGGCAGCGGTTGGTTCTGCCGCCGTTGTCATAGTTCCTCAGCATGCTCCTACGCAAATGCGAGGGCCCCCACACACAGGTCCAGAGGGGTGTGAGTCTACATAGACTCCACAACCATAGGTGCCTATCCAAGAGCATCCGCCATAGCGCACTCCCGGGACGGACGGTGGCTAGGTGCAACATCGGCGATGCTAGAACCGTCGCTCTCACCCTTGTCATTCAGGAGTTCATGGAAAGTGGTAGGAGCATAGCTCACCATTCCCATGAATTTGGATGTGAGAGGGGATGGCGCCAGTGTCCTTCGGAGCCACCAAGAGCACGCGTCTGTGGGGGACGCTAGGCCATAGGGGAACCAATCGCACAGTGTTAATGGTGCGGTCAATACGGTCCCTCTGGATAATAGGCGGGAGACAGTAAATAGAGAGTAAATAACAATATGCATATTACTCACAGTGGGGTTTGAGCATAGGGTTTGCTTGGAATGAAGCGTAGAGGCCTCCTCATTGAAGTCGTCTCCGTCCTTGCCCGTCGTGCCTCCTTTCTTGGCTGCCGCCTCTTTGCCGTCTCCTTCTTTCGCCCCCCCCCCCCCCCCGGCCTGTCGTAGGAAACATTTGAGGAACTCATAGTCCTTGTAGAGGTGTTTGATAGGGTAGGCGTGGTTGGTGCATGGGCTGTCCATGAGCTTGTTGAAGTGGTCAGGCAGTCCCTATTGGGGCTGCTTGCCCGTGCGATCAGCCGCGGCGACCAACGCGGTGTTGTCCGATCGACGTCGATCTTTTTTGTTCTTCTTGCCCCTCTGTGTGGAGGGGCCCTTGTCTTGGTCCGTGTGCTTGGTCTTTCCTTTGTCTTGGCCTCCATTGAAGACCGCTCTGACCGCCTCCTTGTTGGAGGCATGGTTAGTGGCGACGTCGAGCAGGTTACGGGTGGTACGGGGCTTCAGGCAGCCAAGCTTGTGGATCAGGGACTCGCAGGTCATCCCGGAGAGGAATGCGCTGATGAAGTTCGCATCGATGACATCAGGGAGGGAGTTGCATCATTGGGAGAACCTATGGATGTAATCCCATAGGGACTCGCTGGGCTCCTGCTAGCAGCTCTTGAGGTCCCAGGAGTTTCCAGGTCGGACATACATCCCCTAGAAATTTCTGACGAAGACCCTTTTGAGGTCTGTCCAGTCACGGATGCTGTCGTGTGGGAGAAATTCAAGCCATGCCCGAACATGTTCCCTCATGCAGATGGGGAGATACTGAATGATGAAATAGTCATCATCCACCCCTCTGGCCCGGCAGGTGAGCCAGAAATCTTCGAGCCAAATACTGGGGTTTGTCTCCCTGGTGTACTTGGTGATGTTGGTGGGCGGTCAGAAGTGCTGTGGGAATGGCGCACTCTAGATATGCCGGTCAAAGGCCCGGGATCCCGAGCCCTCAGGGCTAGGACTCCAGTTGTCTGGTCGGCAACCTTGCCTGGGGCACATTTCACCACTCCCCTCGATGGTTTGGCCGAGATCTGTGTTGCCTACCCTCATCGCCGCTCGATGGACATCATCATCATGCTAGGCCTGATGCTGGTTGCTGATGATGCTGCTAGAGTCTTGGTGTGGACCAGGCCATTCGCGTACCGGCGGTCAGTGTAGAGCAGGCACCGGGTTGGACCGCGGCGCGGCCGCTGCCTCCCGAGCCGTACTTGGCGGCTGTAGCGGCGAGCAGATGGAGCGATCTATCTAGCGCGTCCCTACTCCCACGGTGGGGAGAGAGGGCGTGTGTCGGAGTCACGATGCGGAGCTTTCTGCCAGTTGAACGGTAGTGGCTTCTACCAGCACCTGGAGGTTCCGGTAGACCTGGTAGACCGCCCACTCTGGGGGTCAACGGGCTCGGGAAGGCCACGCAGAAGCATTGCCGCAGCAGTAATGTTCTAGCTAGCCTGAGCAAACTATGGGGGATCATCCCCTCATTCATGATGTTGTCTGAGCAAACTGTGGGGGATCATCCCCTCATTCATGATGTTGTGTTGGACCTGGCGAGCGTGACCCCAGGCGCTACCCACCAGGTCATGCACATGGGGCGCAATGTGCCACACCGAGCGCGCCGGGGCAGGCGGCGGCTGGTTCTACCGCCGTTGTTGTTGTTCCTCAGTGTGCTCCTACACAAATGCGAGGGCCCCCACACACGGGTCCAGAGGGGTGTGAGTCTACACAGACTCCACAACCATAGGTGGCTGTCTTGGAGTGTCCACCATAGTGTACTCCCTGGACGGACGTTGGCTAGGTGCCACATCGGCGATGCTAGAGTCGTCGCTCTCACCCTCGTCATTCAGGAGTTCATGGAAAGTGGTAGGAGCACAGCTCGTCATTCCCATGAATTCGGATGTGAGAGGGGATGGCGCTAGTGTCCTTTAGAGCCCCCAAGTGCACGGGTCCATGGGGGACGCGAGGCCATAGGGGAACCAATCATACAGTGTTTATGGTGCGGTCAATACGGTCCCTCTGGATAATACGCGGGAGAGAGTAAATAACAGTATGCATATTACTCACAGTGGGGTTTGAGCAGAGAGTTTGCTCGGAATGAAGCGCAGATGCCTCCTCATTGAAGTCATCGTGCGTTTCGGAGTCGATGGAGGGCGCCCCTCCGATGAGCGCCCGAACGAGTGCCTCCTCGCGGAGGTGTATTACACCGAGCCGGTCAGCGATGAAGTCTAGGCTTCCAAAGAGGAAGGCTTGAGACAGCTCAAAGGTGGGTGGAACCCACATCCCAACAGGTGGGAGTGCGGGAAACTCTAGTGAGCTGAAGCGAGTCGTATCGCTCGAGCCCGTGGCGGAAAAGTAGGCCATCCAATGACCAAAAGTGTTGTACGTACAACGTCTTCCCCATAGACGGTGCCAACTATCGGTGCAGAAAGTGACCAACACAAAAATATTTGTAGTTTTGTCGTATGTTGTGATCGGAGGTGGCCTAGCACTCAATGACATAGGGTTTATACTAGTTCAGGCAACATGCCCTATGTCCAGTTTGAGTCGGTTGGTGACTTTATTCCTAAGCCCAGGTGCTCGAAGTTTGTTGTGGGGTTACAAACAAGAAGGAGAAAGATGGGGGGTATGAGAGGTCTGGTCGAACTCTGGTTAGAGGGACCGAGAGTGACGGGAGTTCCGCTATGTGCTAAGTGAACTTGATCGATATGAATGAATCTACCTATTGGGAGAGAGCGCATCCCCTTTTGTAGATGAAGGAGATCGCCTTACAAGTGAGAGGGAGAGAGTATGTATGCTACTGAGCCTTGTTGCCCATGCCGGCGGGTACATGATGATGGTAGGCGGCCACAACACTGTTGAATGTTAGATGCACGTGGGAGTTTCTGTTGTCTTCTTCGGGTATGGTAGATGTCGGCGCCTGCCACACTGTTGATAATTAGAGGCATGCAAAGGGTTTTACCATGTTCGCCTGGTATGGTAAATGCCGGCGCCCACAACATTGTCGATGCCCAGAGGCACGTGGGGGGAGCCTTACCATATAGGAGTTAATGGCGCCCACAATACTATAGGGGAAAATGCCGGTGCCTACAACACTACTTGGGTTCTGTCATGCCAAGGAGGTCGTAGGGTACTGCCTGGTAGGTGCATAGGGTACGGTCCCTGGTATTATGGTTTGACTTGTGTGCCCTGCCTTTCTTTCTCCGTCCATTTCCTGGTCCTTACCGAGCGAGCATCCCCAGTTGGCTCTGATCGTGCCAGTCGGAGAAGAGTAGTGAGCAAGGGTTTTTGGTGCATCCCTAGTCGGAGACACGGGTCATAGTTGGAAGCGGTGTTTGGCCAGGCCTTCCGGTCAGAGAGTCCATCTGGAGGCGGGCTAGAGACCAAAGCGAGCGCTCCGGTCTAAGAGGTGGGCCGGAGTCCAAAACGGGTGCCATTCCTCCTCGGCCAGGCCTTCCGGTCAGAGATTGAATTGCCCCTCTGGCCTATCGTTTAGGTACTTGGGCCGGCCCATGAGTTGCGCGCTTGTCTGCTTGGGCCGGGCCTTTGTCGGGAAGCCGGTCTGCGAGGGACCCGGGTTTATGAACCTGACAAGAGGTTTCTTCGCCCTTGTCTTCCTTCCTGGATGATTCTTGTGGCAGAACCACCTGAAATAACATACTTACGAAGGTGCTTGTCTTCCACTAGACACTAAGCACCCCGAGAGGCAGCTACATCGGGCGGATTCCGTCTAGTACACCCCAAGGGAGAGCCTGAATAATCCACATTTTTTCCATAGGATCCAATAATGAGAACGAGTTTACATTACTTAGCCCATTTCATACATCCAGATTTCTTAGAAAGACATTATTACATACCAAGTTCAGAGTGCGGAAATTAAACAGCGGAATAAAAAGAAACATCTATCGATAATATACAAGGATCCGTCTGTGCCCACCAGAAGAATCCTTCACACAATGGCTACTCCTCAAGCTATACTTGCAATAGGGGTAAATAAACCCTGAGTATACAATGTACTCGCAAGACTTATCTGACTAGTGGGAATAATTTCCCGACTCCAAGGGTTATGATAAGCTTTATGGTTTGCTAGGTTTTCTTTTTGCGGAAAGCAATACTAATAGTGCATCCTTATGTATGTTTACTATTAGCAATCATGATTATTTCATTCTCTAGCCATTCTATGTAAGCAATTGTTCTACTTTCAAGCAGAGGTTGAGCAAACAGTCCCATTTCAACATCTTTCAGTTCTTACTATGGTGCTAGACTATAGACAAGCCGTACCAGATCATCGGCGATTCGTGAATCAATGTGCCCAGCTAGGTACCCCAAAACACACGCCCCGCTTGTACCCCAGGTACAAGCAGGACCAACCCACCACTCTCCTGTCATGGGGTCCAGGTCCCCGTCCAAACTTGGACTCCAAGCCAGCGCTCCTGAGTCCCGGACTCAATGCGGTGCTTAGACCTCTACCATCCCAGGCCTCCAATCAGTCGGTCCAAAAAGAGTCAGAACCCACGACAAGAGAGCAACAAGCCTTCTCTGCGCCCATACACAAGTATGTGCTTGGGATAATAAGTCTGTGACTTGCCTAGAACCCAATGCAATGGCTGGTCCTTAACAAACACAGATAGGGAAATAGTGTAACCAAGCTATGCCCCATTGGCTGTAGGACACAACCTCTTACACCCACTAATACCCAAACCATATCTCTACCCGGTCTCCATTTTTCTTTCACCATTTTTATCATGAGTGATAATAATAATCACCTATTGGAGGTTACTCACGCTACCGAAATCCTGAGCATAGAAACTACTCGCCCTATGCTAGTAGGACTCATAGGTAGGTATATCTATGCATGTAACATAAATGCACATCATATATATATTTAGTGATCATTCAAAATAAGGGTTATGCATCGGGGCTTGCCTTGGGCAGGCAGGGTGTTAGCAAAGTCAGCAACTGATGGCTCTAGGGCTCCCTCTAGTACGAGAATCTCCTCCTCGTACTCCTGCTCGCCCATAGGCACAAACTCTACCAACTCGTTATCTACATGCATGAAATGATGATGCAACACTTAATAATACGGCAACAGCAACTCTTAAAATAAGAATACATCTATCAAGCTACTAAGCTAGTTCTACCTACTGAGACACTAAGTTACCTATTATTACCACTAAACAGGTACGAAATATTACATGTATTATCTTAGCAACTAACGGCATCCCTATTCTTATTATCGATTTAATATATATACAACAACAAGGAATACTTAGCTACCATATTTCTCAATATATTCTAAGGCTACAAAAATTACAGTGAGTGCCTAATAATGTTATGAGTCTACTATAAAATTTTTAGAGCTAGCACTTCTACCATTTCATCATGAAAATTCATTCTCTAAATAATCATAATAACAACAAGCATGTTACAACAAATAAAGTAATCCTAAAGATACCACATAACTGTACGAACTAAATACACTAAAAGCTAGACCATGAATTTAGGAACCCAACAAAATTTACTTCACAATTTTTGGACACTAACATAATTTTATACTAATTGTCAAAGATCAGTTCATGATTTAAACTAGAAAAGCATTAACTAATTCATTAGAAAAGAAAAGGGTGAAACAGCCCGGCGTGGCCAAACACAGCTCGGCCCACGCATGCGCAGCGCGTGCCACACATGACCCACCGGCGTGGCCACGTGGGCGTGGCCCAACCACGCATCAACGGCCCATGACGGAGAGGCCCGCGCACTTCAACACATTTGCAAAAATGTCCCTGCGCTAATACTGAATCGATTCGCAGTCCACAGCACTATTCCTACAGTTAGGACTTAAGCAATCTAGCCCTCGAAACCATCTATCCTTACCACGACCAGGTACTGGGCGGTGACGCACACCCACGCGCACCGGCACGGCGGCGACGGCACTAGGCGATGACGCCGACCAACCTAGCCCTTCCCCGCCCCTGATAGTGAGTCGATGCTCACCTAGATGCAAACGCAAAGCAATGGGCGGTGAAGTGATGAACGGAGACATGGTCTAGAGCTCCCTCCATGGCGGCGGACACCCTATGGCGGTGGCAGCCATGTTCCCGTGAGCCAAGGCATAAACGAAGTGAACGAACCAAAGGATGGGCACAAGCAACTCACCCCAAAGCTACCTGTGGTGATGGCTTGACTAGGGATAGACCGGGTGAGTCTGGCCACATGCACATGGCAAGCACCACGACAGGCTACGATGGCACGACCATGTCAGCGATGCTGGGAAGGCAATAGCAGTGCAAGTGGGGTGCGCACATTGAGAAGGACTGCGAGGTGAGGCTAGGGGTGCAACCAATTGGGCTCAGGAGGACCAAGTGGGAAATGCCCATGGCAACGGTGGCTAAGCCTTTAATGGCGCAACGGCGGACGTCCGGCTCCAAATGGAAGCTTGCCAAGGCGTGATTGGACACGGTGCAGGGTCGGTTGGCTAGCAAGCTTGAACACAGAGTCGAAAGCGCACCAAATTGAAGAGACATGACCTATCCATGCCGGATTGAAGGCATGGCCTGGCGGGTGGGGGCAACAGAAGAGGGAGAGGAAAGAGGGGATGGGTCCGACTGCTTGTCCAACCCTTGGTGGGACGCGATGATAGCACATGCGCAAGCACTTCGAGCCAACACAGCCAGGAGAGGGGGCATACCCATGTGCGGCGGTGGCAGCACAGCAGCATAGACATGGTGCCATTAATGGTGAACGACAAGCAGGTGGCCACGTGCACAAAGTCGAAACGGCAACGACGCAGAGGCGCAGGCGAACGCGATGGCAGCATGCAGTGGCGGGACGGTGATAGCGTAGTGCAGTAGGGTGATGGGACGATGGTGGCACAGTGGCTCAGGCAGACGTGACACAATGCAAAGCAGCGATAGTTACCCGACGAGGGTAGGCGGCCAGGGCATCGGGCCCACCGAGCGTGGCAATGCGCGGCACGGGAGTGTGCGTGCTCTGCTCATGCAACACGTGCCTGGACGTGGCAACAGCGATGCGGAGCCTGCGTGGCGATGAGTGCACGTTGGGTGATCCAGCGCTGCGATGTCGAGTGCTGAGGCACGGTGACCATGCCCAGACGCTGAAACTGGCCAGAAACGTGCCATGCACGCTTTTGAAAGCGTCCCAAAAATCCAATTCGTTGATTCAAATGCCAAACCACCTTTTCTATACTCAAGAGGGCATGTTAGGCTACTAAAACATGTCCTAAAACCACACCACTCCTTAACCCTATTCTTCTACAAAAATTACCAAACCTTGCTTTGTCAAACCACTTTTCAGACTTACGAAATCGACTAAGTCTTGATCGGATTCACGTCAAATCAAATTTCCAACCTATTAAACCAGTTAGCTAGTGAATTCATTAATCGACCGCAGGTATTTCATCATCATCTACAAGGTTTGTACTTCTAACTTTATTAAAGTTTCATATATACGTTCTATAGTGTTTTCGTTCGATAAAAATTCACAAACATCCGTACTTGGTAATTTCATACGTCACGAACAACCTTTCGTTAAGCGTTCTCGTTGGTCGTTTTAAGTCACATAAATCAATTTACACACTATATTACATACATAAACACATAAACATGATGCTTATGCAGTGTTTTAGTAAACGATTTACAGTGTAACACCGAGGGTGTTACAAATCGACCCCCCATAAACAAAATCTCGTCCCGAGATTTCATGTGCCTAGTGTGGGAAAAGATATAAGAATTACATTTCAATATAAACAACTACCTCGATGAACCAAAAAGAAGGGGGGGGGTAATGCTTCAAGATATAACTTTGTTGCTCCCACATTGCTTCATCTTCCGAGTGATTTTGCCACTGAACTTTGTAGAACTTCACCACATTGTTCCTAGTCACTTTTCTTTCTCATCTAAGATCTTGACAGGATGCTCAATATACGTCAAGTCAGGCTGGAGGGGAAGTCCTTCAATTTCCACCGCTTCATCAAGGACTCACAAACACTTCTTCAACTAAGATACGTGGAACACATAGTGTACCGCCGATAAAACATCTAGAAGTTGGAGACGATAAGCAACTGGGCCACACTGCTCCAAAACATTGTAAGGACCCATATTTCGAGGGGCTAGCTTGCCATGGACACCAAACCACTGCAACCCTCTCATAGGAGACACCTTGAGGTACACATGATCCCCAACTGCAAACTACAAAGGCCTTCGTCGCTTGTCCGCATAAGCTTTCTGTCGGCTCTGAGCCGCCTTCAAATGACTCTGAATAATACTGACTTGCTCTCGAGCTTCTTTGATGAAATCAGGCCTAAAATATCCATGGTCTCCCACTTCAACCCAATTAAGTGGTGTCCTACATTTCTTTCCATACAGAGCTTCAAGGGTGCCATACGAATGCTTTCTTGATAGCTATTATTGTAGGAAAACTCAGCTAAGTTCAAGCATTCGTCCCACTTCTTAGGAAAAGAAATAGCACAAGCTCTCAACATATCTTCAACTACCTGGTTTACCCTTTCTATTTGGCCATCAGTCTATGGATGATAGGCTAATCTACGGAGAAGGCTAGTACCAAGACATTCCTGGAGTTGCTCCCAAAAGCGAGAGACAAAGATTGTCCCTCTGTCAGAGATGATAGTCAGAGGAACTCCATGCAAGGTCACAATCCGGTCTAAATACAACTTGGCATACTTTCTGGCTGAATATCAGGTATCCACCGGGAGAAAATGAGCTGACTTGGTAAGACGATCCACAATGACCCAAATAGAGTTATAGCCCTTGGACGTGCAGGGTAAACCCACAATGAAATCCATGAAAATATCTTCCCATTTCCAAACAGGAATGGGCAAGGGCTGCAAATATCCTGGGGTACGCATATGGTCTGCCTTAACTCTCCCACAGGTGTCGCACTCCGCGATGCACTTGGTGATATCCTACTTCATATTAGACCACCAATACAAGTGGCGCAAATCATGGTACATCTTGTTACTGCCAGGATGGATGGACAACTTGGAAAGATGAGCTTCATTCAAAATCTTCCTTCTAAGCTCCTCATTTGATGGAACCACCCATCTGTTCTTGTACCTTACTACCCCTTGCTCATCAATACTAAACTGAGGACCACGCCCTTCGGCAATTAGTTTCTTGATGTGAGGAATTTCTGAAGTGTCTTGCCTTTGCTCTATAATAATCTGCTCAAGTAAATCTGAGACTAAGGCAATGTGACCTAGCACCTTAGCATGGTTGAGAGACAAAGGTGTTTCTTTAGCCTAATAGGACTTTCGGCTCAAAGCATCAGCTACCACATTGGCTTTCCTAGGGTGATAATGAACCTCCAAGTTATAATCCTTGATTAATTCCAACCATCTCCTTTGACTCATATTTAACTCAGACTGAGTAAAAATATACTTAAGGCTCTTGTGATCTGTAAAAATGTGTACTTTGTTTCCCAACAAATAATGCCTCCAAATTTTTAGAGCGTGCACCACGGCAGCCAGCTCTAAATCATGGGTGGGATAATTCATCTCGTGCTTTTTCAGCTAACGTAAAGCATAGGCTATCACACGCCCATTCTGCATTAGCACATATCCCAATCCCGTCTTCAAGGCATCACAATATACATCAAAAGGTCTGTCAATATCTAGTTGGGCCAGAACAGGAGCAGTGGTCAGAAATTTCTTCAAAGTTTGGAAGACTTCTTCACAAGCCGGGCTCCAAACAAACTTGGCATCTTTCTGGAGCAGCTTGGTCATCGGCTGAGCTATTTTGGAGAAGTTAGGAATAAAGCACCGATAATATCCAGCAAGACCAAGAAACTGACGAATCAGTGCACTGACATAGGGGACTTTCAATTTAATACATCCTGCACCTTGCTTAGATCCACAGAGATACCTTCAGGTGTTAGAACATGCCCCAAAAACTGCACTCGATCTAACCAAAATTCACACTTGCTGAATTTAGCATACAACTTGTGTTCCCTCAATCGAGTCAGTACTATCCGAAGGTGTTGGGCATGCTCTTCCTTGTTTTTGGAATATATCAAGATATCATCAATGAATACCACCACAAACTTGTCCAACTCCGGCATAAATACTGAATTCATGAGATACATGAAGAATGCAGGAGCGTTGGTGAGACCAAAAGACATGACTAGGTATTCATATAGCCCATACGTTGTAGAAAAGACTATCTTTGGTATATCTTGTGGTCTAATCTTGATTTGATGATAGCCTGAACGGAGATCAATCTTGGAGAACACCTTGGCACCAGCTAGTTGATCAAACAAAGTATCAATACGAGGTAAAGGATACTTGTTCTTAATGGTTACCGCATTGAGAGGGCGGTAATCCACACACATCCGTAGAGTGTCATCTTTCTTCTTCATAAAAATAGCTAGACAACCCCATGATGAAGAGCTAGGATGGATGAATCCCTTTTCCAACAACTCTTCTAACTGCTTCTTCATTTTAGCCAATTCCTATGAGGCCATGCGGTATGGGCGTCGAGAGATAGGAGCAGTGCCATACTCTAACTCAATGGAGAACTCCACATCTCTATCCGGTGGTAACCCAGGTAGATCTTTAGGAAAGACAACTAGGAACTCACAGACCACAGGAATAGAGGCAAGATCAGGAGAAGCTTCAGCACGAGCAGCAACAGGTAAGGCTAGATCTGAGGGCATAAGAAGAGACATCCTATCCTCAGAAGAAAGAAGCCATAACTCCACAACTCTTTGCTTCAGATCCAAGACTACCCCATATACACGCAACTAGTTCATTCCTAGAATTGCATCAATGCCTTGCCCAGGCAGCACCATGAACTGGAGACGGTAAGTGTGAGTGGCTAATACTAAGCCCACTATGTCCGTCCGAGTATTAGCGCACAACTGCACACCTGGAGTACTGATTCTATAAGCAAAAGGTATAGCCATAAGAGGTATATTATGCCGGTGTGCAAATCCCATGCTCATGAATGAATGTGATGCACCAGAATCAAACAACACATAAGCTGGATGGGAATCAATGGTAAACATACCAGCCATCACTGGTTCATTTTGCAATATTTCCTCAGCCTCCATGAAATTAACTTGTCCAGAACGGCTGACTGGCACCTTCTTGATAATTGTTCGCTTGATCAGGCGAGAGTTAGCTAAGGGCTGAGCAGACTGGGCAGGCTGGTTTTGTGGACACTCTTAGGCATAGTGGCCTTCCTTGCCACACTTGAAACAAGCACCAGGCTTGTTCCCTTGTCCATGATGAGGTGGGACCTACTGTCCCTGGGGCTGCTGTTGTTGCACCTGCTGAGTAGGTGCATGGTACTGGTGCAAGGTGCCTAATAGGTCTGCTGAGGCTATCGAAATGAATGCCCACCTGAGGATTGATAGGGCATCCGCCTGACAACTTGTACCTTCTGCGCCTGGGGGTGACTAGAAGACCCAATAGCCACCCTCTTGCACTTACATTCTGCCTGAGAGTCACACTGCAATCCCTCCATGGCAATAGCCATATTCATCATAGCCCCAAAGGTCTGATAGTTTCTAGTATATAACTCCTTCTGCAGGCTGCAAGAGAGGCCACGATAGAAACGGTCCCTCTTCTTCTCATCTGTATCAACGTGAGTCCCAGCATACTGTGACAAGTGGTTGAACTTGTTGACATAGTCCATCACGGACATGCTTCCTTGCCTCAGGTCTAGGAACTCCGTTAACTTCCTATTTAGAACACCAGTAGGAATATAATACTCTCTGAAGGCCGCAGTGAACTCCTGCTTGGTCACCCGGTGATCCGCCGGCTGCATAGCATTAAATGTGTCCCACCATGCACTAGCAGAACCCAATAGCTATTGCGCTGCAAAGCGCACCTTCTGCTCCTTAGTTATGGTGAGAAGTAGAAACTTTTGCTCTAGAATACGAAGCCAATGCTCCACATCTAGAGGCTCAGCAGTCGGCGTGAACGTGGGAGGGTGCGTCTTTAAGAAATCCTGATAAGAGCAGGGTCCCTCGGGACCGTGGGCACCACCCCCGTTCCCACCATTTCCCCCATGGCCTCCACGGGCGAAGCCACCGATAGCATGTGCCAGCAGCTCCATGGCACGGGCTGACTCGCGACGAGCAGCCAACATCTCCGCATGAGTCATCGGAGGTGGCGATGATGGAGGAGGAGGAGCTAGAAGTGGAGCCTCATGGCTCTCCCCATTGCCGTTTCCATTGCCCCAGTCACTTTCACCTTGGCCTTCGCCAAGACCTTGGCCTGCTCCGGCACTGGTGCTCCCATGACTGGATCTCAAGTTCATCTTAAAACAGATAGGAACCAACCATTTAGGACAACCCTCCAGATTAGGAACAAGAGATTAGAGAAATGATAAGACGTTTACAAAAGCATTCTTTTAGTTTATACTATCAATTCACTAATCCAAATTATACATGTAGGGGGGAGTTTAGTTTAAGCAAGATTCTCTTATCATGATGCATGCATCAATCTATACGTTCACTCAAGCTGAAATATAGCGGCATTCATAAGAATTTTTGGTACATCGCACACTCACTTTCCGTATGCTAACGATTTCTTATGCAACGTAAGTCAATGTACGTGCAGAAAATTGATTAGATAAAACCAGTGCCGCTATCCTAGATAGACCATATTGCTAGGGCTTATACTTATTTACATAATTTTATCACATCCTACTTTTCGCAAAACTTTTGTTGGTCAATTTTTAAGTTTTGGAAAAGAGTGATGAAACTCGTAGACTCATTATTGGCTCTGGTACCAACTGTGGCAGAACCACCCGAAATAACATACTTACGGAGGGGCTTGTCTTCCACTAGATACTAAGCACCCCGAGAGCCAGCTACATCGGGTGGATTCTATCGAGCACACCCCAAGGGAGAGCCCGAATAATCCACATTTTTCTCATAGGATCCAATAATGAGAATGTGTTTACATTACTTAGTCCATTTCATACATCCAGAGTTCTTAGAAAGACATTATTACATACCAAGTTCAGACTGCGGAAATTAAACAACAGAATGAAAAGAAACATCTATCGATAATATACAAGGATCCGTCTGTGCCCACCAGAAGAATCCTTCACACAATGGCTACTCCTCCAGCTGTACCTACAACAGGGGTAAATAAACCCTGAGTACACAATGTACTCGCAAGACTTATCCGACTAGTGGGAATAATTTCCCCACTCCAAGGGATATGATAAGCTTTATGGTTTGTTGGGTTTTCTTTTTGCGAAAAGCAATACTAATAGTGCATCCTTATGTATGTTTATTATTAGCAGTCATGATTATTTCATTCTCTAGCCATTCTATGTAAGCACATGTTCTACTTCAAGCAGGGGTTGAGCAAACAGTCCCATTTCAACATATTTCAGTTCTTACTACGGTGCTAGACTATAGAGAAGCCGTACCAGATCACCGGTGATTCACGAATCAATGTGCCTAGCAAGGTACCCCAAAACACACGCCCCGCTTGTACCCTAGGCACAAGCAGGACCAACCCACCACTCTCCTGTCACGGGGTCCAGGTCCCTGTCCAAACTTGGACTCCAAGCCCCCGCTCCTGAGTTCCGGACTCAGTGCGGTGCTTAGACCTCCACCATCCCCGCCTCTAATTAGTCGGTCCGGAAAGAGCCGAAACTCATGACAAGAGTATGTGCTCGGGATAATAAGTCTATGACTTGCCTAGAACCTAATGCAACGGCCGGTCTTTAACCGACACAGACAGGGAAATAGTGTAACCAAGCTATGCCCCATTGGCAGTAGGACACAACCTCTTACACCCACCAATACACGAACCATATCCCTGTCCGGTCTCTATTTTCCTTTCACCATTTTTATCATGAGTGATAATAATAATCACCTATTGTGAGTAACGACAGGTTACTCACGCTATTGAAATCCTGAGCATAGCAACTACTCGCCCTATGCTAGTAGGACTCATAGGTAGGTATATCTATGCATGTAGTTTCCATAAAATGCCTGTAACATAAATGCACATCATATATATATTCAGTGATCATTCAAAATAAGGGTTATGCACCGGGGCTTGCCTTGGGCAGGCGGGGTGTCAGCAAAGTCAACAACAGACGGCTCTGGGGCTCCCTCCTATATGAGAATCTCCTCCTCGTATTCCTCAATGATCTCCTCATACTCCTGCTCGCCCGTAGGCACGAACTCTACCAACTCGTTATCTACATGCATGAAATGATGATGCAACACTTAATAATATGGCAACAGCAACTCTTAAAATAAGAATACATCTATCAAGCTACTAAGCTAGTTCTACCGACTGAGACGCTAAGTTACCTATTATTACCACTAAATAGGTATGAAACATTACATGTATTATCTTAGCAACTAACGACATCCATATTCTTATTATCGGTTTAATATATATACTACAATAAGGAATACTTAGATACCATATTTCTCAATATATTCCAAGGCTACAAAAATGATAGTGAGTGCCTAATAATCTTATGACTCTACTGTAAAATTTTCAGAGCTAGCACTTCTACCATTTCATCACGAAAATTCATTCTCTAAATAATCATAATAACAACAAGCATATTACAACAAATAAAGTAATCCTAAAGATACCACAGAACTGTATGAACTAAATACACTAAAAGCTAGACCATGAATTTAGGAACCCAACAAAATTTACTTCACAATTTTTAGACACTTACATAATTTTATACTCATTGTTAAAGATCAATTCACAATTTAAACTAGAAAAGCATTAACTAATTCATTAGAAAAGAAAAGGGCGAAACAGCCCGGCGCAGCCCAACACAGCTCGGCCCACGCATGCGCAGTGCGCGCGCACATGCGACCCACCGGCACGGCCACGCGGGCATGGCCCAACCGCGTGGCAACGACCCACGACGGAGAGGTCCGCGCGCTTCGACACATTTGTGAAAATGTCCCTGCGCTAATACTGAATCGATCCGCAGTCCACAACACTATTCCTATAGGTCAGGACTTAAGCAATCTAGCCCTTGGAACCATCTATCCTTACCATGACCAGGTCCTCAGATACCCGCGTGCGCACTGGCGTGGCAGCGACGGCACTAGGCGGTGACGCCGGCCAACCTAGCCCTTCCTCGCCCCTGATAGCGAGCCGATGCTCACCTAGATGCAAACGCGAAGCAGTGGGCGGTGAAGCGATGAACGGAGACGCGGTCCAGAGCTCCCTCCACGACGGCAGACACCCTGCGGCGGCGGTAGCCATGTTCCCATGGGCCAAGGCACAAACGAAGCGAACGAACCAAAGGATGGGCACAAGCAACTCACCCCAAAGCTACCTATGGTGATGGCTTGACCAGGGATGAACCGGGTGAGTCCGGCCACGCGCACACGACAAGCACCACGACGGGCTACGGTGGCGCGACCATGTCAGCGGTGTCGGGAAGGTAGTAGCAGTGCAAGTGGGGTGCGCACGTTGAGAAGGACTGTGAGGCGAGGCTGGGGGTGCAACCAATTGGGCTCAAGAGGACCAGGCGGGTAATGCCCACGGCAACGGTGGCTAAGCCTTTAATGGCGCGACAACGAACATCCGGCTCCAAATTGAAGCTTGCAAGGCACGATTGGACACGGTGCGGGGTCGGTTGGCTAGCAGGCTTGAAGACAGAGTCGAAAGCGCACCGAATTGAAGAGACATGACCTATCCGTGCTGGATTGAAGGCGTGGCCTAGCGGGCACGGACAACAGAGGAGGGAGAGGAAAGAGGGGATGGGTCCGGCTGCTTGTCCAAGCCTTGGCGGGACGCAATGGCAGCACATGCGCAAGCACTATGAGCCAACGCAACCAGGAGAGGGGGCATACCTGCGTGCGGCGGTGGCAGCGTAGCAGCACGGACGTGGCGCCATTAATGGCAAACGACAAGCAGGTGGCCTCGGCAAGGCCACGTGCACGAAGTCGAGATGGCAACGACGTAGAGGCGCAGGCGGACGAGACGGCAGCGTGCAGTGGCGCGACGGTGACAGCGCAACGCAGCAGGGTGACGGGATGGCGTGGCGTAGCGACTCAGGTGGACGCAACACAACACAAAGCAGCGACAGTGACCCAGCTAGGGCAGGCGGCCAGGGCATCGGGCTCGCCGAGCGCAGGAGTCTGCGTGCTCTGCTTGTGCAACACGTGCCTGGGTGCGGCATCGGCGATGCGGAGCCTGCACGGTGGTGAGCGCGCGTTGGGTGAGCCAGCGCTGCGACGCCGAGTGCCGAGGCACGGTGACCGCGCCCAGACGCTGAAACCGGCCGGAAACGTGCCATGCACGCTTTGTAAAGCGTCCCAAAAATCCAATTCGTTGATTCAAACGCCAAACCACATTTTCTATACTCAAGAGGGCATGTTAGGCTACTAAAACCACATCACTCCTTAACCCGATTCTTGTACAAAAATTACCAAACCTTGCTTTGTCAAACCACTTTTCACACTTACGAAATCGACTAAGTCTTGATCGGATTCGGGTCAAATCCAATTTCGTACCTATTAGACCAGTTAGCTAGTGAATTCATTAATCGACCGCAGGTATTTCATCATCATCTATAAGGTTTGTGCTTCTAACTTTATTAAAGTTCCGTATATTCGTTCTATAGTATTTTCGTTCGATAAAAGTTCGTGAACATCCATACTTGGTAATTTCATACGTCACGAACAACCTTTCGTTAAGCGTTCTCGTTGGTCGTTTTAAGTCACGTAAATCAATTTACACACTATATTACATACATTAACACATAAATATGATGCTTATGCAGTGTTTTAGTAAACGATTTACAGTGTAACACCGAGGACGTTACAATTCTTCTTCACCTGCTTTCGGAAATAGATCGCAAGTAGCGAATGCGAATATTTTCTTTTTCCTTGCACAATGGAGCTAGAGTTATCCCGATATATCCAGCATAGATGCAAGCATTGGTGGTGTTAAGAGGAACATTCGTGAAAGGATCAGGGGTGTGTCCATGTCCAGGGTCATGAAATCCGTCTAGACATAGGCCTCTCTACTTTTACTAGAATATCCTTAGCCACTCCTTCGTTGTAGCGAACCGTTTGATAGACTGGCTGGCTGTAGGCAGGTGCACCCTCTCCGTGATCTACTCAACTTTCAACTG
Source organism: Miscanthus floridulus (assembly GCF_019320115.1). NCBI lineage: Eukaryota > Viridiplantae > Streptophyta > Magnoliopsida > Poales > Poaceae > Miscanthus > Miscanthus floridulus. The sequence goes on from NC_089588.1 coordinate 76,659,405, forward strand.
GCATGTCCACTTCTATTTCTCAGATACCACAATCTAATGCAAGTAATTGCAGACTAGATTGCTGAATTGTACCAATTTGAGGTCTAGATTTGGTATAATAAAATTGTACAATCTATTTATTTATTTTTGTAATTGTACTGGTATTGTTGTAATTTTAACGATCTTTAATGAAAACAGAGAAGCCCTTAGCTGGTCCATGGTGTAGCCTCGTTTTGATCAGCAAGTCCCAAAAGGGACGGTGAAGATCGCCATTTGCTTAGCTCAGCGGTCATTAATGGAGCACCCCTCTCGAGAAATATATTATATCAGCCTAAAGCCACAAGAAAACATTATATATTAATTAATATTAATTCGAAAGCATCCTCAAAGTGCAGCCCTTTGCTGCAAGAAGTAACCTCCCTCTAGCTCTTGGCCGCACGCGCGCACACACGCGAAGCACTCAGTTCCCCTCAAGCGAGAGCTGAGGCCGCCGTCCAGGACGCGCACCGCACCGCACGCACCGGCGGGCGTCCTCCATTCCATCTACCGGCGCGCGCGCGCATGGACTGGCGCCGGGCCGGTAGCCCGACCTACGGGCGCCGGCGCTCGGCGGGCGGGATCTACTCGGCGCCGGCGTCCCCAGCGCACCCTCTCGTCGGCCCCGCCGGCGCCACGACGACAACGGCGGCGGCGTCGCCCGTGCACCCGCTTTCGGCGCGGTCCAACTCGAAGGCCCGCGCGGCCGCCGCCATGGCGCACGCCATGTCGCGCGCCGCGGGCCCGCGAGACGACGACGACGCGGACCACGCTGTCTGCAACGGGATGATGAGCCCCCTCCGCGGCGGCGGGTACGGGTACGGCGGCCGGAGCCCGCTGCCCGCCGCCGCGGCCGGCGGCGGCGGCGGGGCCAAGGACAAGTACTTCGGTTTCGCTCTTCCTAAGGTATTTACTCGATCCCTGCTAGCTAATTACTACTACTACTGAATCAATTACCGCTCGCATCGCATTTGCTTAGCTTGGAGACTCCTCCTTGTAGAAACTTGCCAGATTTTCGCTGGCAGTTTTGGATGTGTTTCTCGTGTTTTTGTCGCTTTCTTCTTCTTCTTTTTTTTGTTTCACGCTATTTTTTGTCTGTTATTCGCGTGCGTTTCGATTGTCATCTCGTCGTTGGAACCTGGAACACGATCAAACACGTTCCTTTCCTTGGCGTATTGTAGACGAGTAAGAAACGGAGGTAGCAGTACATTTGTACGTAGATGCCAAACTTTGACGAGGATTCTGACGCGCTCGTTGTGTTGTGTGAACTTCAAACTACTCCAACTCCAACTCCACGCAAAATACAGCATGCAGTGCAAAGTGCGCGTTTTACTGCGATCCGTCAATCTAGGCATTATTAATCCACTACTAGGCAATCCCGTGTTGCATCGCACGCAGGAGAAATTGATTTGCTTCCTGTTGCCAAAAGAAAAACATGACTAATTTACCGAAGGTAAATGTAGTAATTTGCTCAACCAGCTGGGTTTTGTTTAACCAGCCCGGGAGCTCGCGAGGGTTAGCTTGGGAAAGCGGAGGAAGTTATTAATTGCCGCGCATCCCGAGGCTGACTTCTGGATCCTTCGAGTGCGGCGGTGCGGCCACGTGGCACCCCGCCGGCCGGCCGCCCCGTACTCCGATGCCTGCGTGCATGGATCCATGCACGGCCAACGCCGCCCACCAATGCCTCTGCCTGGCTTCCTTGCCGCTGACTTTCCACTGTGCCCTTGTTTAGTTCAACCGAAAAACTTTACACATCCTGTCACATGTCACATCAAATGTTTAGACAAATACATAGAGTATTAAATATAAATTAAAAAAAAATTAATTACACAGTTACGGCTAATTTGTGAGACGAATCTCTAATTTGTGAGACGAATCTTTTAAGTCTAATTAGTTCATAATTTAACAATAAAGTGATACAGTAACACATGTGTTAATGACGGATTAATTAAGCTTAATAAATTTGTCTCGCAATTTATTGACATATTCTTTAATTTGTTTTTTTTATTAGTATTCGAACTTCCCATACGATATCTCCGTATAACATCTGCGTGACATTCCAAACCTTTAACCGCTGTTTCTAAACAAAGCATATGTCTAGTCTCTGTTGTCTACTAGTAGAGTAGTCCTCACTGGTCGGTGGGCTGGGAGACGGCCGATCGGGTCGAACCGGCCGGCCGGCCAACCGGCGCTCGGGCGCTGGGCGCGCTAGCTGCACGTGCGATCACGAGCGGTGCCCCCCGCCGGCAAGTCAGCCAGTCAAGTGTGGATCCGGCGGCTGATCTGACCGCGACCCACAGCTTCTCGTAGAGTAGGGTGTGCGGAGGGGCTCGGTGCCGGTGGTCCAATCAAATGGAGCGGACGGGACGAGCCCAACGTGTCAGAGGGATCGAGGGCCAGCTCCGATCGTTCATAGATCTCGATGCGCCAGCTACGCGTTAAAAAATGGAACCGGACACTCGAAGCTCGTTTTTTTTTTTAATTTTTAAATTGGTGCTTCCCTTTTTCGATGGTTCACTTTTTCGACGGCCATAATTGACGAAAAATCCTGACGAAAATAGGATCAGCCAAACTGAACTCTGGGCATAACCTATTATGCTACTACCAATATGTAGTCTGCGAAATCAAAATCAAAAAGAAAGGAAAAAAAGGCACCAACGCGGGTGCACTCTGCAGTCTGCACCTTTTTTTTTTGTTGTTGTTGAGAAAATGCACTCTTGCACGATGTATGCCACCTCACTCCGGACCTGGGCCACCAGCCCACTAGAGTCCCTTCCGGCCCACTACACTGTCGTCGTGGATAGCTTCTGATGGCTGTTCAGCTTGCAGGGCACTTGCCAACATCACTGCTTGTCTGCTTCTAACACACTCTTCATCATCGAGTCAAAATATCCTAAATGTCGCTGCTTCCAATTATGCATCGTGACGTGATGGGTACAACGAAATTTATCAAAGGAAAATTACACCTTCAAATAGACGTGCCAAGTCAATGCCTACTACTACGTCGTTTTCTCCCTAGCTTGAAAACCACTGGCTGGAAACCATTTGTGTGTCAAGATATATCTACCGCCAGTAATTTCTTGTGAGGGGATAATTTACGCGATTAGACGTGACTGTTTCATTTTTTCTTTTAATTCTGAGTCCAGGGCAATGGGCACGATTTGATCGGGTCCAGCAGGAAGCAGCCGGTGTTTCCCAGGTCTCCCTCCCCAGCCCCCCTTGACGTGTCAAACGAGATAAAAATAAATAAACGTGGGCCCCTTCAGCCTTCTTCGCCCAGCTCCGTGCACGTCCGGATTACCTGCAGACTAACAAGTGGGCCCGCAAATGTGGCTGCACCTACACTGCACGTGCAAGGTGCTGTTTAATTGCACTTCATTTTGCAAAAATTTTCAAGATTTCCCGTCACATCGAATCTTTAGACGCATGCATGAAGCATTAAATATAAATAAAAAATAAAACTAATTACACAGTTTAGACGAAATTCACGAGACGAATCTTTTAAGCCTAATTAGACTATGATTGGACACTAATTGCCAAATAACAACGAAAGTGCTACAGTACTATTTTCCAAAAAATTTCGCGAACTAAACAAAGCCCAAGTGGGGCGGATATTTTTTAAATCATCCATTTGCAAAACACTGCCGGATCTTTTTGCATTTTTCCGATGAATGGGAATCTTAAGTTTGCGTCTATGGCCTCGTGATTTAGATTATCCTAAGACCAGTTTCAGTGGAAAGTTTCATCGCTAATGCACCTATCATCAGCATTTAATTTCATGACTCATAGATAGTTGGTAATCGTGCCATGAGAGTTTTATCATTTCTTCTCTCTTCTGAAATATACTGTCATGTCATCAAAAATGGTTGTGTGGCAACATATTTAATGCAAATGAAATTGACATGAAACTCTCATTGAGACCGGCCTAAAAGTTTTGGGACAAGAACCAAGAACGTCTTCCTCACCTTTTTGTAGACATTAGACAAAATCCAACCCTTACTCGGATATTTTAAACACACACCTCTATTAAATATTTTTATTTTAAGTGAGAAGAGGAGCAAAATTCAAAGGCTACAACACGCTATCCAGCTAGACCACTCACCATGACACTTGACACCTAGTTAACAATTACATGCTCGAAGGGAATAGGTCGACACAATGTGGTCCACACACCATGCTCATTCATCTCATTGGTAACCTCCCTACCATAATTCGACGTCCCCCCTAAACCGTTGAGTCGAGAGTGGAGCCCTATCTTCTCCATCACCAGAGACCTCACATGAGTTAAGAGTGAAGGGTCCCACCGTCGTAGCTTCAGATCTACTAGTTACCTTTTAGGTTTCTAGTCTTCATTCAGAGTGATTCATGCTAAGTCATGGAGCTACTTCCTCTTGGCGTGAAGTCTTTGCTCCAACCTACGCTAATGTTTAAGGGCAACAAACAAATATGTGTACATTCTCGCATATGTGGCCTTTGCTACCTATGATGATGATGGGATTTTAGGAAAGCACCATGGGAGATAAGGGTAATTCGTAGTCGTCCAACCTTAGGCATTCTCATCTCCTTATTGCCCTTACAATAGTGGTAGTCCTCAACATCTTCAGCGCCTCACATGTTGTTTGCCATAGGATAATCCAGGCAAATACTAATCGAGGCAAATACTAATAAAGAAGACAACTTTCCTTGAAGCAGTTTTTTTAGTTTGATGTAGCTCATGAGTCAACCAAATGACTTTGGAAACACCGTTGTCCATCGAGCACGCTGTTAGGAAAAGCGGTTGTCGATTGAGTTGATCTAAAGTACTTTGCCACCAAGTCCTCCTAACATTAACGCTGCATCAATTTAGTTGATCTAAAGCGCTGTGCCATCGACTCCCCCTAACATCAACACCACACCATAGGTGGATTGAGCGGATGTCGAGTAGAACCACAGAGGAGGAAGATGAATGTTTTTCTATGCTATGGGTGGTCGAATGGCAATTGATTTTGTGCAAGGAAGTCAAAATTCAGAATCCAAGTTTTAGGACCTCCTGTAATTCATGCAAAGAAATGACGCTGATGAAATCAAAAAGAGAAAAAATACCACGAGGCACAACCCAACAATTGGCAAATTAATTTATTTTTATAAAAATCAAAGGGACTAGGGTGCAAACGGAGGCACACCTTTCCCTCTCCAACATTTCCCCCCACCTTCGTCGAAACGGCCAAAGCCCCAAATCCGCGACTTCTCGTTCTCTTTGAAGTTCGAACCCAAAGTCCCACCCAACCCAATACTCCGAAACGATACACAAGGCGGAACGGAAAAGTCAAACTAAAGTCAACGCGGCGGCGGTTAGGCGGCCACCCACCCCCAACGCCGATGGACGCGCCCCGCGGCGGCGGCCACACGCGGCGGCCGGGGCCCTCCGGCGCGGCGGCGGACCAGCGCCGCGCTGCCGCGGCGCAGGCGATGGCGCGCATGGAGGAGATGATGCTCGCGCACGCAGGCGCCGCCGGCGAGTTCAGTATCATCCTCGACGCCCCTCTGCCTTCGCTCCAGCAGTACCGCCGCAACCCCGCCCCGTCCCGACGCGGCCCGCAGGGCGGTGGCGGAGGACGGGACGAGGAAGTCCCCGCGCGCTTGCGCCGCGACGGGAGCGGGAGCGGGCACGACGCCCTCGGCGACCCGGACACCGCCGCGCGCACCTCTCGCCGCGGCGCGGTCGATGGAACGGGCGCGGCACGGCCGCGAGCCGGTGGCGCGCGCTGCGAGCGCGAGCAGGAGGAGACGGTAGAGGCGCCGGTGCGGCTGACGGACCCGCGGAGCGTGCGGAGGCCGGTCTCCCGCGGCGCGACGCCTCCACCGAGGTCCACCGAGGTGAGACGCGCGGCGGCTCAGGAGGAGGAGGAGCGTGCCGCGCGCCGCGAGCGCGAGCAGGAGGAGACGGTAGAGGCGCCGGTGCGGCTGACGGACCCGCGGACCGTGCGGAGGCCGGTCTCCCGCGGCGCAACGCCTCCACCGAGGTCCACCGAGGTGAGACGCGTGGCGGTTCAGGAGGAGGAAGAGCGTGCCGTGCGCCGCGAGCGCGAGCAGGAGCAGACGGTAGAGGCGCCGGTGCGGCTGACGGACCCGCGGAGCGTGCGGAGGCCGGTCTCCCGGGACGCAACACCTCCACCGAGGTCACGCGTGGCGGCTCAGGAGGAGGAAGAGGAGACGCCGCTTCAGCTGCTGGCACGCGATGGGCCGAGCTCAAGCGTGACGAGGCCTGCAGAAGCGCCGACGGTAGCGCCGCAAGCGTCAGAGACCATTGCTGCTGCCAGCCTGCCTGCCACAAGGCCCTCTAGTCGGCGGTCGAGGCAGGACGTCGGCGTGAAGCAAGTTGTGTCTGAGGTAGCGTCAAGCGTGGACTCCGACGTGGAGAGCGTTGGGCGGTGGAGCAGCCGAGGGAGCGAGGACGGTGGGGATGAGGCAGTGTCGTTGCTCAAGCCTTTGGCGGCAGTCGTCGCCAGAGACCGGAGCAGGAGCAATTCGCCCGCGATAAGTAATGTCAAAGATGTTAACTTACCATTTGCTATCTCAAGCAATTCGTTTGAAGCAACTAGGAATTTAGCTTCAGCAAAGAAAGAAACTAGTCTGGAAAAGTATTATTTTTTTGCTCTTCATATGTTCTGCTTGATACTCTGTTTTGAAATGAAAAGGTTTTGAAAATATTTTGTTTTAATTTTAAACAATAAACAATTTATACAATACAAAGCATGTGACATACAAGGAACTGGAGAATGTAGTTGCTGAAGTTGTGATTCGGGTCTGTTCTCAGTTTATTTCAGTTACTGGTGACTGATAATTGATTGCATTGCTGCTATACTGTTTTTCCTTCTCCACAACTTTTAATTACTGGTAACACGGGATATAGTTATTTAAAAACATGGTGTTGTTAAATTTGATGTTTCTTGCCGTACATTCTTGTTTCATGCTGCTGCTGCTTTGACGTTTCCTTTTGATACAATTCATTTTTTTTGCTTCATGCGAACATGTAGTTAAGGAGATATGAAAAGTGAATTCTTGATCAGAAAAGTATTACTTTTCCTTTTAACTTATTTTTTAAAATATTCTGAAGAAGCTACTTGCAATCTCAGATGCTGAAGCAAGTCTATTGTTCTCGAATATTTCAGTCACCTATGAAACGGCGCACCTTATTTCCTCTGTCCTTGTTTACCTAGTTAGGTCGGAATGGTGTGGACTCAGCTGCAGCAAATCGTGCACCATCAACAGGAAGGTCAACCTTTGCACCTCCAGTTGGCGTTAGTGTGAGGCCTCTACAAGCTGTGGAAATTCCCAATGGGACACCTAAGGATAGAAGGTGAATTGTCAAGCTTTTTTGAGATAATTCTCTTGCTATTTCATTGTCATATTGCCAGCACGTCTCTTCAAAACAGATGTCGCTCTCATTCTATTAACGATTTTCTGCCCCAGTTCATAGTTGTGACTTATGGTTTTTCTGCTACATATTTAGATTGTAGAGTTTCATACATTGTACTCGAGAGATGAGCCACTTTCTTCACTTCTTGATTGCATAGAAATTTTTATGTTCCTTTACAAATATTGCTTTGGAATGTCCTTTTTCATAGACCCAATGCCTTTCTCTTGGCATAGACAAGTGTGTTCCTATCTTTTCATATTTAGTTTTCCTCGAAAGTATGAATATTTTAATCAGAAAAACTTTTTTCTGCTGTTAATGTTCATTATAATGTTGCTAATGTATTCATCGCATAGGAAATTAGTCTGACTTCGTTCTCAGTATGTTTCATCATTGCTGATATAATTGTAGTCTATCTATAAGTAGTAACGAGATTGCTGGGATTAACAGTTGATATTTCACTGTGCTATAGGGCTGTTTATCCAGATCCCACTTTCGCCCAGTCCACACGGTCACGGGACTCACATGACAGTTCAACACTAACAGAAGAGGTCTGTTGCAAAGCTTACTGATCACACCTTCTACATTCTATAGCTTTCAGATCATTTTCTACGGAACAATTAGTGAACTTACACAGGGCTTTCGTCAGTAATAGTGAGATAACTTTTTCCAATTAAGAAATCTGACAAATGCTGCTTTTGTTTTTCAGCTTGAAATGCTAAAAGATGAGAATGTAAATCTTCTGGAGAAGGTGCACTATGGTTCTTACTTGTATTCTAACAGATTCCACGAATCAGAAAATAGAAGTGTCTTCATTTCATAATAAACTTATGTAATACTCTTCCGAATTCAGCTTGGGCTAGCAGAAGAGAAACTTAGACAATCTGAAGCCCGGACAACGGAGCTTGAGAAACAGGTATTCTGTTTGGCATTTCAAGTATCTGGTATGACTGTCCCAGATTCTGCTTCATTCGTATTGTAAAACTTGATATAATTAATAGTTATGCAGCTTCTTTCAGATATGTGAAATTTTAATACTGTGCTTGATGAGTTTCTCAACATGCATCATACTATTGCTTCATAGTATTACCTTTCCAAGTGTTCAATCGGTACTTGTAGTGTTAAGATTGTATTATTGTATAGTGGCATAATCAAGAGGTTATACCAGCCTTTTCTAACAAATTTATTATAGTATCGTACTACCATTTTCCATGAGCGTAGTTTTTACTTCTAATTGATGCCTCTCCAAATATGAAAGCTCATTCAGTCAGCATTGAGTTTAAATTATTTGCTTTTGCATTACTTCGTTCATGTGACCATTGTGATTGGATAATTTGATTATGTAGAGCACATATGATATCCATTTTATATCTTTGTTGTCTGCAATATCTCCAGGTTGCTAATCTCGGCGATGGGTTATCTATGGAAGTAAAACTTATGAAAAGGTATTTGGAGTGTATTTTTGGATATTTTACACGTTGTTTCCCCTATCACGTTATCCATGACTTCCAACTTATGGATGCAGGAGGGAGGAGATGCTTGTAAGAAAGGAGGTACAAGTTTAATTTTGCATGTTTATCTGTTTACGTTAATAGTGATCAATTGGATTTTTCTGAAATGGAACTGAACACATGTTAAATAACATTGCTATCCATTCTAGAAGTGTGATGAATGATGCATTAGAATTCCCTCATTTCGTTGTTTGAAGTGGCCCGAATCCATACTTTATATAATCTAAGTTTGGTAGAATAATTGCTACTCTAGGAAATTTCTTCACCTGGTAGGTGTTACAAGAGGACATGGTGTTCATGTATATTTTTTCCCTGATTTAAAAACAGCAAGAGATAAGAAAAGCTCTTATATCCAAGAATGGTAAAAGTGAGGAACTCACCACTCTTCAACAACAGCTACAGGTAAGGTGCTAGCCTATGCCCTACAATAAGGAACATTATGAGTTCAACTATCAGTTGTCAATATTGTTGTTTTCTGTTCTAGTCTGCAAGAGAAGAAGCATCTGCTGCTGTGAAGAAACTCAAAGAAGCTGAATCCGAAACACAAGAGTTACGTACAATGACACGCAGGATGATCTTAAGCAAAGAAGAAATGGTTAATTTCCTCTATCATTTTTACTTTTATCCAAAGACTCAATCAAGCATAAATGTCTAGTTGCTTGTGGAAGTGCTGATTTGAAGCACATAATTATTGTACAGGAAGAGGTTGTCATGAAGAGGTGTTGGTTAGCCCGTTATTGGGGCTTGGCTGTCCAATATGGTAAATTCAGAATAAGACAACCTTTTTATTTTTGCAACGAATTCAACTGAATGCTGGTTTTGTTAGCATGTGGGGACCTATAACATCAGTCTTCCTAAAATTCCTGTCATTCTTGAGTTCACAGTAACACTATTATGTTTCCTTAGTTTCTAAACTCCTGTCAGAAAGCAGTGACCGAATTCCCCATTTCGTAACGTATTTACCAATTAATGCTTTGTTTTTTTCTGAGTAAATTCTTGCAATTCTGCAGGCATCTATCCAGATATCTCAATGTCAAAACATGAATACTGGTCTTCACTTGCACCTCTTCCGTTTGAGTATGTAACATCTGCTGGACAGAGAGCTAAGAATGGATCTGAAACAGAAAGTAATGGTTTGGAAGACGTAGACAAGCTTGTTCATGATTTGACTGTTACAGCAGGGGAAGGCAACGTAGAAACCATGCTTGCTGTTGATAAAGGACTTCAAGAACTAGCTTTCCTGAAGGTGCTTATCTTTTTTAACTAGGCTTTCATCCATATTTATTATTCATAATGTACATTTAGCAGTTCTCAGCACCTTAGGTAGCCTGGTGCTGAAGATTTTCTAGATCAGACTTTGCCATTTTCCTTTTTTCTGTTGTCACTTTTCTGATGCTCCTAATTATTTTTTGGAGGTTGAGGATGCGGTACTTTTTGCCCTTGCCCAACACCATCGTTTTAATGTTGCTGGAGCAGCTGATCCAGGTTCCTTCTGTTGCTTTTCCTATTTGTTATTGATAATGTATCAAGAATACTTTGCATAAAAGATCATTATATTATGAATCATCAATTGATCAGTTGGCATTATTCCTTCATTGGCCATCAGAGAAGCTAACTCACGTTTATGGTTTGGTGTTTCACATATGCAGATATTAAATCATCTGGGGATGAAAAATTCACTGAAGCATTTGGTACTGTTATCTCTCTAATTTCTGTAACCATCATATTAATACCTAGCTATATGAGTGATGTTCTTTCAACATTAGTTGGCTGGATAGCTGTATCATCACCCGTGCTATGTTTGTTCTGTTGGGAAAGTTACAAATTCATGACCAGTACTTAATCTAAATTGTGCAGACCTAAGCAAGGAGGAAGAAGAAGATGTACAGTTCAAGCAGGTACCATCCCGTTCCTTTTTCTCTTAGCCTGACTTGAATCAACAAGTTGGTTAATTCTGTGCAAAGTTACAAATAAATTCATTTTGCTTCATGGTGACTGTGTCATCCCTTGTACGTTTATTCCTTTAGTCTTGCACGTTTTAGTATAAATATGGCTAGAATAGAATCTGTGTTGACTTTCAGTTTTCGGTTGTTGCCTTGTTGGCCCAAGGCCAATGCATTAAGAAAAGGAAAAATGAAGTGTTGTATATCGCAACTACAATCAGTTCTGTCAGCAGAAAAATGAGATGCATGAGGATGCACAGTATGAGTTACAGAGAAAAGTTGTTCAATAGACCTTGGTTATATAGACCAAAGGAGCATGACGTGTCAGATGCCTAGATTATGTAAATGCTAATGTTCTTATGTGGTGACCGTCAACTCTGATGCCACTGCCCAGGCTTGGCTCATCTACTTCTGGAGGAGGGCTAAAACCCACAACGTGGAAGAAGATATTGCTGAGGAGCGATTGCAGATGTGGATCGATCGACACGGCCACCAACCAACTTCACATGACGCTGTGGATGGTATGTTTTTCCTTTTGCTGGTTTTCTTATATTATGGTGATTCTGGCCGGTGCCTCACTGAACATCGAAGCCACAACGGTGATTGTTGGTCGTGAAAATCAATCCGGGAAATGACTTATACCTTGAGCATTATTATATTCTCGCAGTTGAGCAAGGCATCCACGAGCTGAGAAAGCTGGGCATCGAGCAGCTCCTATGGGAGCTCTCCCGCCATGAGGCGAACCTCTCGAAAGACGAAGCTTCGGATGTCGAGGACCTGACCTAACAGCCTCAGCGGACGACAGCGACCATCTTCCAAATACAGTTCAGTCATATATTTGTATATCATACAGAAAACTGGGACACTGTAAACATTTTTGTGGTTTTGGTTTTTCAGCTTTGTCACAAAAATGGTTCATTGATTCTTTTCCCCCATGTACATAACTTCCACCCTACTTTTTTGGTTAGTAGTATAAAAAGCAGCTTGAATGGTGCAACTGAAAGTGTTGATGCACATGGCGGCGAAAGGCGCAATAGATAGAATGATTGTTGATTGATCAGCCGACTCTGTATATATGGGTTACACGGCATGCATGCAGTCCAACAACAGAAAGGAACAGGTCATGTATTATTCTGGAGCCACATGAATGAAGAACATTAAAGCAACACTTGATTTGTCTAACAGCAAGAACAGGTGTCAAATCAAACCTAGTGATGCATTTGCAGTGTGCTTTATATACAGTATACAAGGCTGAAGGAATCAGTGAGTCGGTAA